>NW_022264430.1:0-29287 GCF_002021735.2 Oncorhynchus kisutch
TTCATAATCCAATCTTGTACTCGCAGACATCCATGACAATGCCTGGTAAACGGCATGCTTTTTTACCGCTTTCTATATGAACACCATACAGCTGTCCCCACAAAACACCACACCTCCCCCAGAATCACCGAGAGAGAGAGAGAGAGAGAGAGGAGAGAGAGAGAGAGAGAGAGAGAGAGAGAGAGAGAGAGAGAGCATTTACAGTCAAGCAGTTAGATTTGAATATTTAATCTCAAAAACCATTTATTGTATTATTTAAGCATTATCATTATATTACAGGATAAAGTGGTAAAAAAAGGAACCTTTATTTAACTAAGCAAGTCAGTTATGAACAAATTCTTATTTACAATGACCCCGGCCTACCCCGGCCTACCCCGGCCAACCCCGGCCTACCCCCTGCCTACCCCGGCCAACCCCGGCCTACCCCGGCCAACCCCGGACGACCTGGGCCAATTATGCGCCGCCCTATTGGGACTCCCATCACAGCCGGATGTGATGCAGCCTGGATTCGAACCAGGGACTGTAGCAAACGCCTCTTGCTCTGAGATGCAGTACCTTAGACCACCGGGAGGCCCATGGTGTCAATTTATTGTTACTTAACCATGAAGACATCATTTTCCCAGTTACTCTTCCAGTGGTCAACAGGGATCCCCTTTGTAACCCTTATCCTAAAACCATTACTTCTAGTGCAAGTTAACCAAAATTGTTCTGCTATTAAGGACTAGGTATCATGGTAATTAATAATAAAACCATAGACAAAATATCTATAATGTGTTCATCTCACCTCTTTTACCATCAGAATCAGCTTGGGTGCCACCATAACCTGCGATCTGAACTGTATCACCCAGTTTTAGATTAGATGTCTTCCTAGAGCAGGTGAATAAAATGACCCAATCAGGCTTTCAGAACATTGAGTTCAGTTTGCAGAAGAAAAAATGAATTGCAGAACTGAGATGGGTTGAAAAATCTAAGTTCATTGAAATGTAGAGCAATTTTTGAAGGTGAGTAGCCTAATGTTCCCCTGTATTGCTCTAGAACACTACCCATCCCTTCCTCTCTTCATCTAATAGAGCAACACATTTTCTAAGTATTTTCTTCTCATCAGTTCACTGTTCACCCCTGTTTGGCATCCGGGTCATATTCAATAGTGCACACCATAGCAGAAATAGTTTTGCAACAGCAATCGTTTTGCAAAAAAAGAGTTGTTATTCCCTACCCACTGTCCTCTGTTTTCCTCTGTTTGGCTTGTGAAGGCCCAGGTGACACAGGTGTAGTTAAACAGTCAGGAGGGTTGACCGGATCAATCGTTGTCTTGGCAGATTCAGGTAACTTCAGTAGCATGGTGTCAACCTGGTTTGGATGAGCATGTGTGTCAACCTGGTTTGGATGAGCATGTGTGTCATCCTGGTTTGGATGAGCATGTGTGTCAACCTGGTTTGGATGAGCATGTGTGTCAACCTGGTTTGGATGTGCATGTGTGTCAACCTGGTATGGATGAGCATGTGTGTCAACCTGGTTTGGATGTGCATGTGTGTCAACCTGGTATGGATGAGCATGTGTGTCAACCTGGTTTGGATGAGCATGTGTGTCAACCTGGTTTGGATGAGCATGTGTGTCAACCTCTTCAATTTTTACTGGAGTCTTGACTTGACCTGAGGCTGGATGTTTACCCAGTACGACATGCACATGAGGATCCTGACAGAGAGCAGTAGTCAATAACAGTTGTATAGCACAGTTCGTTTAAAGTAGTTGACAGTTAATAGCAGTAAAACATTTAAAAAATACTATCTCAATGCTCTCTCTCTTTCTCACACACCAGGGTTGGGGTCAATTCCTGCCAATTCTGGAAGTACTCTGAAATTCCTGGTCCCATTGTCTTCATTGTCTTCAATGATTTTCAATAAGGAACATGTGGAATTGGAAGTTGGTTTATTTTCTGAATTGACTGGAAATGAATTGGAATTGACCCCAACCCTGTCACACACACATTTTTACATTTACATTTGAGTCATTTGACGCTCGTATCCAGAGTGACTTACAGTAGTGAGCGAATACATTTTCATACACACACACACACACACACGCACGCACGCACACACACACACACACACACACACACACACACACACACACACACACACACACACACACACACACACACACACACACACACACACACACACACACACACACACACACACACACACACACACACACACATCCAATCTGATGGTGACAGTAATCGCTATTATGAACAGTTCTGCTCACAATCCTTCATCCTTTATCTGTTGTGCACATGTACACTCACCCCTGGTGTTCCTTTACCTCCTCCAGGCCTGCAGTGAGCAGCAGTTACAACCCACTGATCAGAGAACCACCACACTGATAAAGAAAGTATTTTCCTTCCTGCCATACTATGCGCACATGGTACAGCCTTTCAGTGTCCTTACAACCCCCCCCCCCCCCCCCCCCGATGATTCTCTTCTGAATTTCGCCCAACGTGGCATCTGAATGAGAGAGAAGAGATGACCAGAGAGTGAGAAATTAAAATAGGCACAATGTATTATATTAGAAAGACAAATAATGGAATAAAGGAAAGAAAACAACTTAAACAGCAAAATAAACAGGCAAGTAAAGTGAAATGGAAGGTTCCATGAGGAATAAAGAGAACAGAGACATACAGAGTAGATGGTTAGTACACATACCTGCCAACATCAGGGAGAGCAGAAGAACACCACTCAGTGTCTTCATGGTTTTCATGGTCGCTGTACTTTCCATAGGATACCTCTGTTTTTAAACATATTCTGGTCCCGTATCTCAAAATGTATCCACCAACCAGCATCCAACACGCTAATCAACTCAATTCCATTGGTTGTCTCTTGGCTGTAGCCAGTTTACATAGTAAAATAGATGGGTAGATTAAAACAGAGGGCAGTAGGTAAATTAGAGGTTAGAGAGGCCTTCTTTCTCTTCCTCATTCCAAATCAAGCCAATTGCTTCATATTTGCTTCATATCTCCTAGTTGTTACATGAGGAACTGCCATGTGATGGACTATTCATGCCACCAGGTTTGGATAGACTACTTTCTAAATGTAATCCGTTCCTTTAACTAGTTACCTGTCCAAAATTGTAATCAGTAACATAATTTTTGGATTACCCAAACTCAGTAACAGTTGGTTGGTGCGCAGTGCAATGAGACAAGGATATCCCTACCGGCCAAACCCTCCCCAACCCGGACGACGCTAGGCCAATTGTGCGTTGCCCCACGGACCTCCCGGTCGCGGCCGGTTACGACAGAGCCTGGGTGCGAACCCAGAGTCTCTGGTGCCACAGCTGGCACTGCAGTACAGTGCCCTTAACCACTGCGCCACCCGGGAGGCCCTTATGTCTGGAATGTCGACAGACATAATACGTACTTTCCCCCGCACTTCAGTTGCAAAGATTCAGAGAGGACTACAGTCAATGGAGAGTCCTGCAAATATAAATATACGCAGATATAGAGCCAGACATAGCAGTGTTGCTGAAGGAGGAGGAGGATGCCATCATAGACATTCATGTATCCTTCCATGACACTTGGCATAAGAGAGGATTCACTTCCAACTACGGGATAGGTGTGTTCATTGGTGCTGGTACCAGCGAGTTATAGAAAATGTTTAAGATTCAACCTGTCACAAAACCCTTGGAGGCCATATATGTTTTAGTAGAGGTTGCACAGAAAATGGTACCTGTATATCATAAGATGTCAAATGTTAACGTCCTCAAAAGAATGTAGCACGGAGGAACCCAGAATTCAAATGAATGTCTGAACTCTGTAATATGGTCGCGATGCCCCAAAACTGTCTTCGTGGGCAAAAGCCGCATTGACGGAGCAGCCAGTATGGCAGTAGCCACGCTCAATGAGGGAGCCACTGCTCGAACAAATGTGATGAACAAATTGTGGCTTGACAGCACTTTGGTGACACTGGAGCAATCAGAGGGGAGCTGATGCTGCTTCAATGTAGTGTGCCAAGCGTAGGCGCAGGTCCCATGACATAGTCAAGAAAGTAAAGCGTCACCAGCAACAAGGGCCTTACATAGTGGGCAGGCATAGCTGATTAATGTCCTGCACATTTCAACAGCCATACAAAATCCTTGTATGTGACAAATTGAGCAAAGTGATATGAGAATTTGCCCAAAACTGCATATTTGACAACAGACCAGTAGTCAAAGCATATGCTCTACTGCTTGAAACAAATGTATTAAACGTGCCAATGTATTTGTAAAAGATATATTTGATGTCCATGTGTCAGTTTAGAAGTGATATATGAATAAGAGTTGAATTAATGTGACATACATGGTCATATTTATGGTAAGTACATTTTAATTGCATTAGCCTATATCAGCCAATTTCTCAAAATGACATGTTCCCGGTGCACCAATTCATTGTTCTCAGTCTTCATAGAACGCACACTCATTATTCCACACACAGGTTCTTAGGTCTTATAGTCAGACTTTTACAGAGGCTGTTTATATATATTGTGTCGTTTTGATTTGAAGTGTCATGTTACGTGTAAATACATGTCAAATATGCATCTGTCAAAACTGTGAATAGCGGTTTTTAAACAATTCCATGAAATGACAATATGTTGATAAACTGATCTGTAAAAGTCTGATCATTGAGTGTCTTATCACAATAAAACTATTCTGCCTTGAAGCAATGTGTTGATAAACTGATCTGTAAAAGTCTGATCATTGAGTGTCTTATCACAATAAAACTATTCTGCCTTGAAGCAATATGTTGATAAACTGATCTGTAACAGTCTGACCATTGAGTGTCTTATCACAATAAAACTATTCTGCCTTGAAGTAATGTGTTGATAAACTGATCTGTAACAGTCTGACCATTGAGTGTCTCATCACAATAAAACTATTCTGCCTTGAAACAATGTGTTGATAAACTGATCTGTAAAAGTCTGACCATTGAGTGTCTTATGACAATAAAACTATTCTGCCTTGAAGCAATGTGTTGATAAACTGATCTGTAACAGTCTGACCATTGAGTGTCTTATCACAATAAAACTATTCTGCCTTGAAGCAATGTGTTGATAAACTGATCTGTAAAAGTCTGACCATTGAGTGTCTTATCACAATAAAACTATTCTGCCTTGAAGCAATGTGTTGATAAACTGATCTGTAAAAGTCTGACCATTGAGTGTCTTATCACAATAAAACTATTCTGCCTTGAAGCAATGTGTTGATAAACTGATCTGTAAAAGTCTGACCATTGAGTGTCTTATCACAATAAAACTATTCTGCCTTGAAGCAATGTGTTGATAAACTGATCTGTAAAAGTCTGACCATTGAGTGTCTTATCACAATAAAACTATTCTGCCTTGAAGCAATGTGTTGATAAACTGATCTGTAAAAGTCTGCCCATTGAGTGTCTTATCACAATAAAACTATTCTGCCTTGAAGCAATGTGTTGATAAACTGATCTGTAAAAGTCTGACCATTGAGTGCCTTATCACAATAAAACTATTCTGCCTTGAAGCAATGTGTTGATAAACTGATCTGTAAAAGTCTGACCATTGAGTGTCTTATCACAATAAAACTATTCTGCCTTGAAGCAATGTGTTGATAAACTGATCTTTAAAAGTCTGACCATTGAGTGTCTTATCACAATAAAACTATTCTGCCTTGAAGCAATGTGTTGATAAACGGATCTGTAAAAGTCTGACCATTGAGTGTCTTATCACAATAAAACTATTCTGTCTTGAAGCAATGTGTTGATAAACTGATCTGTAAAAGTCTGACCATTGAGTGTCTTATCACAATAAAACTATTCTGCCTTGAAGCAATGTGTTGATAAACTGATCTGTAACAGTCTGACCATTGAGTGTCTTATCACAATAAAACTATTCTGCCTTGAAGCAATGTGTTGATAAACTGATCTGTAACAGTCTGACCATTGAGTGTCTCATCACAATAAAACGATTCTGCCTTGAAGCAATGTGTTGATAAACTGATCTGTAAAAGTCTGACCATTGAGTGTCTTATCACAATAAAACTATTCTGCCTTGAAGCAATGTGTTGATAAACTGATCTGTAACAGTCTGACCATTGAGTGTCTCATCACAATAAAACTATTCTGCCTTGAAGCAATGTGTTGATAAACTGATCTGTAAAAGTCTGACCATTGAGTGTCTTATCACAATAAAACTATTCTGCATTGAAGCAATATGTTGATAAACTGATCTGTAAAAGTCTGACCATTGAGTGTCTTATCACAATAAAACTATTCTGCCTTGAAGCAATGTGTTGAAAAACAGATCATAACATGCATATCAGCGCATATTTACGGGCTGTTTGCCTCATTTGCATATTTACATTTTAAAATAAATAAAACTAATAGAATAATATATTGTATTTGTGTATACTTTCAACTGGTAAAGTTTCAGTCTAATGACAGTAAAGAAAAACAACTATTAGCCTGTGGTGCCTGGCCTTAAGACATTAGAAGAAGACAAAAATGTATGTTGCCAATTGAACAACATCTACTGCCGGATAAATCAATGTTAAAGTTTACGTAGCTGGCCGTACATGTGTCACGGCAGATTTCCTCCTCCTCCTCTGAAGAGGTGAAACAAGGATCGGACCAATACGCAGCGTGGAAGGTGTCCATGGTTTTTAATAAGAAAAACTAAACACAGATACAAAATAATAAAGTGAACTGGCAACGAAACAGTTCCATGTGGCACAAACACTGACACAGGAAACAATCACCCACAAAATACCCACAGAATATGGCTGCCTAAATATGGTACCCAATCAGAGACAACGATAAACACCTGCCTCTGATTGAGAACCAATCCAGGCAACCATAGACTTACATAAACACCTAGAATGAAAACAACCCCACTTCTACTCCATAGGCTGGGATCCGTACTACTCAGCTGTTGCAATAGTGCATCTTTCACTGGCTGTCCACTGCCTTCAAAAACAATGATTGATAGGCAGCTTAAACTTATTGCATTAAACCATCATTGGGTTCAAAAACACATTCCGCAAGGCGCAAATCCGCAAGGCGCAAATAGCTAAATGAGAGAGCAGCAGCGTGATTCACATCAATAGTAAGTGATTTTCATATTGCCGTAGACTACACCACTGCTGTCATCTTTACCTCCAAGCGTTTATTCAAGTTGGATAATCTTTGGATGCCGACAGCAGTCGCACCATTGGAAGACATAGCTTGGACTGAAGCCTACAAAAGCCTATTCCTGCTCTTTTCCCACCATCGATCAAACACATTTGGTGTGTCATCATAGTGGTCCCTGACTTGTAGTTAGACTTGCTCAGGTGGAACAAACTTCGATTTGCGCCTTTTTAAAATGATCTGTAATCTAGTTTTTCAAAAGTATCTGCAATCTGATTACAATATTTTTGTAATCAGTGTGCTATTTCTGGTCTGTAGATGAAAATAAAGTACAATTGAATAATTCAACATTTGTAACTTCAGTGAGACAAGGTAATTTAATGTACTTGGCAATTAGTGCCTTGTCTGGCCCCTTTCTATGCAAATTATCTTTGAGGAATAGAGTTGTGCAGAAGACTCCTAAGGACACTAAATCTTTTTGACAGGAGAGGTTTGCCATTATGTAGTAGAGAACCAAACATAATACATTAAAATACTTCAATCATTCACTCAAATGTATTTATTCTGCCCTACAACCCCAGAGAGCAAACAATACAGATGTAGAAGCATGGTGGCTAGGAAGGAAGAAGTCTAGAGAGGAACAGGCTCTATGTTCTGAATCATATTTTGCTTATATATCGAAACACTGATCTTCCTCTGTCTTTTTGACTTCTAAACATAGAAACTCGCTATTTTCACATATGTTGATGTTGGGGTGGTGCTGGAGATTATGCATATGAAGTTCAACAATTCAGTTCAACAAAAAAGCTCAAGTGTGTAATGAGGGAAATACGTGTCTCTAATATGGTCATAAATTTGGCAGGAGGTTAGGAAGTACAGCTCAGTTTCCACCTCATTTTGTGGGCAGTGAGCACATAGCCTGTCTTCACTTGAGAGCCAGGTCTGCCTACGGCGGCCTTTCTCAATAGCAGGGCAATGCTCACTGAAACTGTACATAGTCAAGATTTCCTTATTTTTGGGTCAGTCACATTGGTCAGGTATTCTGCCACTGTGTACTCTCTGTTTAGGGCCAAATAGCATTCTAGTTTACTCTGTTTAAAAATAAAAAAAATCCAATGTGTCAAGTAATTAACTTTTTGGTTGGGTCTAATTGTGTTGCTGTCCTGGGGCTCTGTGGGGTGTGTTTGTGTTTGTGAACAGAGCCCCAGGACCAGCTTGCTTAGGGAACTCTTCTCCAGGTTCATCTCTCTGTAGGTGATGGCTTTGTCATGGAAGGTTTGGGAATCGCTTCCTTAGGCCAATACCATCCAATGATCAAAACCCAGAAAAGAGCTGTTCAATTCTACAACCACCTAAAAGGAAGTGATTCCCAAACCTTCCATAACAAAGCCATCACCTACAGAGAGATGAATCTGGAGAAGAGTCCCCTAAGCAAGCTGGTCCTGAGGCTCTGTTCACAAATACAAATAGACCCCACAGAGCCCCAGGACAGCAACACAATTAGACCCAACCAAAACATGAGAAAACAAAAAGTGAATTACTTGACACATTGGAAATTATAATATTATAAAATTATAAATTATAATATGACATTAGTAATGTCTTTATTGTTTTGAAACTTCTGTATGTGTAATGTTTACTGTTCATTTTTATTGTTTATTTCACTTTTGTATATTATCTACCTCACTTGCTTTGGCAATGTTAACACATGTTTCCCATGCCAATAAATCCCCTTGAATTTAATTGAATTGAGAGAGAGAGAGAGAGAGAGAGAGAGAGAGAGAGAGAGAGAGAGAGAGAGAGAGAGAGAGAGAATGACAAATCATGACCCCTCTAAGTGTGGGGGGTAAATGGAAAATGTTGGAAGGGCGGGGCAGAGAAGGGGAAGGCAGGGGTACAGTACACTTTTACCAGACACAAATGGGACCTGGTCAAATGTAGTGCAGTAAATAAGAAATAGGGTGCCATTTTGGACTCGTTTTTGTATCTCATAGAACAAACAACAAACCGCGTCAACAGTAAAAGGTTTATTAGTGTTAAATGTATATTTAGTTCATTCATTATTTTACTGAAGTAGTATCCTAGTTAATGTGTTGTTGGTGAATGTCCAGAGACAGTGTGTTGTTGGTGAATGTCCAGAGACAGTGTGTTGTTGGTGAATGTCCAGAGACAGCGTGTTGTTGGTGAATGACCAAAGACAGTGTGTTGGTTAAGACAGAGATTCAATCCAAGGTGACTTTTAAAGGCCATTTATGTTTGAGACAACATTTGCAGCATTTACTGTGAATACAATATCTGCAAACATCTGTGAAATTGCTTTTAATTAAATGGCATATTGTGGATAGTCCAGTGTGATGTCAACGACACACATTTGATTGAATACCAGCCTTCGTGTGTCCAGGCAGACAGAGTTACAGTGGGATGTACTAAACTATACAGTACCACAATGGGATATACACTATCAACATCCTGGATTAACCCACCTCAATTATAACAAGACCAATGACAGTAAATCTGAGATCTCTTTTATGGTTTATTAGGACACAATAATCAGCTTTTGCTGTTAATCAAATGAAAACGGTCAGTTTTCTTCTTTATTTTCCAATGACCTTCTTTATCCAAACTTTGTACTTGCAGACATCCATGATGATTGCCGTTGCAGAACATTCTTCACCATTGTCCTCAGGGATGGAGACGCCATAGAGCTGGTTCTTATACACTACACCTGCTCCAGAGTCACTTCTACAGGTTTCCACTCCGGCACGTTGTGCACAGAAGATGTGTTGATGGGACTTTGCCACGGAGGCGTCACATTTCATAACATCCACCTCTGCACAATGTAGGACTTTGGTGTTGGCAGCATCAGGTGCCTCAGCAGCAGGTTCCTCAGCATCAGGTACCCCAGCGTCAGGTGCAGCAGGTGTAGTGGCATCATAGCCTGCAATCTGAACTGTTTTGAACTCTCCTGGTTTAGATGTCTTCCCCCAAACTTTGGCCAAAGGTTTACAATCACCAAGAGGGATTGGATCAACCCCAGGACCTGGAATAGCTCCCGGAACAGGAGTTGGTAACTGCAGTAGCATGATGTCATGGGTTTTTCCTTTCTTATCTTTACGGATCATCTTCTGTTTGATTTCTACTTGAGGTTTCACAGGGCCTGGATGTCCCCCTACTTCTGCATACATCTTCCATTCTGGTCCAGCAGGCCAACAGCGAGCGGCGGTTAGAAGCCACCTGTTGGTGATCAGAGAACCGCCGCAGACCTTTTCCAATCCGTTCGTTGGAGTTTTAGCTGTCAAACGGACATGGTATCGCCTTTCAGTGGGACTGCATGTGTTTCCCCCGACCACTCTCTTCTGAATGTCGCCCAACGTGGTCTCGGCCAACATCAGGGAGAGTATCAGAACACCGCTCAGGATCTTCATGGTCCTCATGACCGCTGCACTTTCCAGAGGAAACACCTGTGTTTTTAAACATATTCTGGCCCCGTATCTCAGAACATATCCACCAACCAGTGTCCAGCATGCTAATCAACTTCATTTGATTGTCTGATTCTTTGGTACCGTGACTTTACATATGTAAAATTGAATTATTTGAATGAATCCATAAAGGGGTGTCCAGGTAGCCCAGAGGTTAGAGAGACATGCCTGTTACCCGGTCGGTGTTTCAAATTCTAACTCTGATAGGGTGCTTGTAAGGTGTGTGTGTGTGTGTGTGTGTGTGTGTGTAACCGGTAAACTGCTCCAAGGGGCCACAACTTAGCTGACCCTGCCTTCCAACTCCTTAGTGTGTGTGTGTGTGTGTGTGTGTGTGTGTGTGTGTGTGTGTGTGTGTGTGTGTGTGTGTGTGTGTGTGTGTGTTTCCTGGGGGATTGCAAAATAAACTCAATAATAAGCTACCTGTAAAAGAACATAATTGCAGTTATACTCAACAGCATCCCTAAATCCAATTATGAGAGTGACATGAAAAGGGAAAACATGCCAGTGATAGCCAGTGAAGGCTAATTGGGCCCAGAGCTCCCCCCAGTCCAATGCTCAGGAAAACCTTGGGGACCAAGTCATGATGCATAACCAGACATATAGTATGTGGAAGAACAAAAAGAAGAACAGAATAATGTGTACACGGCCTGAGACTAATCAATTCCCCCCTGGAGAAGTTCAATTCAGTTGGTGTCTTCAGTGCCATAGAAATTTGGCTTGTCACCAAAAGCACTCACAAACTTCTACAGATGCACAATCGAGAGCATCCTGTCGGGCTGTATCACCACCTGGTACGGCAACTACTCCACCCACAACCGTAAGGCTCTCCAGAGGGTAGTGAGGTCTGCACAACGCATCACCGGGGGTAAACTACCTGGCCTCCAGGACACCTACACCACCGATGTCACAGGAAGGCCATAAAGATCATCAAGGACAACAACCACCCGAGCCACTGCCTGTTCACTCCGCTATCATCCAGAAGGTGAGGTCAGTACAGGTGCATCAAAGCTGGGACCGAGAGACTGAAAAACAGTTTCTATCTCAAGGCCATCAGACTGTTAAACAGCCACCACTAACATTGAGTGGCTGCTGCCAACACACTGACTCAACTCCAGCCACTTTAATAATGGGAATTGATGGAAATTGATGGAAAATATATCACTAGCCACTTTAAACAATCCTACTTAATATAATGTTTACATACCCTACATTATTCATCTCATATGTATATGTATATACTGTACTCTATATCATCTACTGCATCTTTATGTAATACATGTATCACTTTAACTATGCCACTTTGTTTACATACTCATCTCATATGTATATACTGTACTCGATACCATCTACTGCATCTTGCCTATGCCGCTCTGTACCATCACTCATATATCTTTATGTACATATTCTTTATCCCTTTACACTTGTGTGTATAAGGTAGTAGTTTTGGAATTGTTAGATTACTCGTTGGTTATTACTGCATTGTCGGAACTAGAAGCACAAGCATTTCGCTACACTCGCATTAACATCTGCTAACTATGTGTATGTGACAAATACATTTGATTTGATTTAGCCTTCTTGGCTTTTTGTCTGGCTGTTTGTATGCAAATAATCTCTCTGAGGAATAGTTGTGCCAAAGTCTCCAACGCACACTAACTGTTTCCGACAGGAGAGGTTTTGCATTATACCGCAGAGGTGTGACTGAACTATGCTGGTGAATTTGACTTAATGAGTCTCATACTACGTCTATTCAACTTTTTGGACTTTATACCTTCTTATCAAAACCGCCTATGCTATCAATCTACATCACATTTCAGTTGGTATATGAATATTTCTACAACTTCCACTGGACTTTATATGTGACTATAAAATCATCTGTTTGACTAAAGGTGCATAACGGCATATGGCTCCACTAGGAAAGTGAATCTATGCAAACTTTTGACAGTTGACACCAAACGTCAGTATGTGACCATCGATGTTGAAGTCGGTAAATGTAACTGCCAGGATCAAATTATGGATGTCTATAGGAGAGCCAATAGGAGTAAATCCCCTTGGTCTGAAGGGTGACATTTTGGAAAAAGAAGTCTCAGGCAGAGCTGTACTCATCACGAGAGCGTGAATACAAATCGTGTCCACTACATAAAGGTATGAAACATAATACCTGTGGCAGCATGTGAAGAGGTGTGCTGTCATTGACCAGAAATAGGCTCTCAGTTTCTACTACAGAGGCTCGTGACACAGGGGTACATTTCAAAACAAATGGCTTTCACTGTCGATAAAGTTACAACCTAAATGATGTGTTTAAGAATTCAGCTTAAATGTTCAGCAAATCAAACTTGCAAACACATCTACCTGCACTCTCCGTAGAAAATTCTCTGACCATAGTCACCCAGACTCTCAAATCTGCCTGACTTTATTTCCCTGCAAAGAGCTGAGGTACTCTGGGGATGGGCTCACCATTGTTTACCAGTCACTCTGCCCCCCACATTTTCACACCTCTGCCTGGGCAAGTCTCCTGTCCTGACCAGAGTGAACCAACCGTGGTCAGCTAATCAAAGACCCTATCTGGGGTAGGAGAACCCCAACTCCTTCTCGGAACCCTCAGTGGTCTCTAAGAGTGCAGGTTGAGGACATCTCTGTAAAGTCCTGCACTCCACGGCAATTTACCAACTGGACGTTTCCTGCATGGTCAAGCATCTTCCTAGACTTTCCCAAACATCACTGTCGTGTGATGGGTGCGTGGATAACCATGAAAGTGGACTTTGGTTGGTCAGGGGTCTTTGCTTTTACATGTTTCAGTATTCAGACCAGACACGACAGCCTGGACCCAATGTTAACATATGACTTAAGATGGCCGTCATGTTTGTATATTGCATAACTCCAGATGGCTACCCCCATGACCTTGTTATTGTTGACCTAGCCACATACATGCTAGCTCTAGGATAGCTGCTACTTGCTATACCAATCCACAGCTTGTGGCCTACTAGCCTAGCGTGCTAACCTACCACCGTTGTCTGTTCTATTTGGCCCTGTGTAGTGTACTACGCTAGACTAGTGTTCTCTTGTCTTCTCTTGTAGACACACTATCACCATTCACATTGCATCAATACTTCTTCTACTACCACGTGTGTTTGTGTATGTCTGGAGCGTGGCAATAAACGTATGTTCTGTACATCTGTGTTCTACTGGTCATTATCTGTCCTCTTACCGGACAGTTTTACCTACATTTTAACCGGCATCTCTTTTAGAGACCACCACCAATTGGTGGCACCATTTCTCGCTCTCAGTCCTTTCCCCCGAGTGAGGGGAAAACAATAGAGGTAGATAGAGGGCCCTTCTTTGCATATGCACCATGATGTCTTCTGTGACAGCACCATTGAGGGCTTTCTCCATTTTTAAAGTAGTCCATTTCTTCTTTGTCTACTTTTATGGCCACATGATCTCTCACTCTTTTCCGCTGAGTGAGGGAAAACTACCAGCTGATAAGTGTGGTGGCTGTTTGGGTGGCTAGAGACATCCTTATCTAGTCTATGGAGGTCAGCTGTGATCACTTGCAAGCCAGTGGGCGCATTCAAATCAAATCAAATTGTATTTGTCACATGTGCTGAATACAACAGGTGGCTGGAGTCTTTGACAATATTTAGGGCCTTCCTCTGACACCGCCTGGTATAGAAGTCTTGGATGGCAGGAAGCTTGGCCCCAGTGATGTATTTATCCACTATTTTACCAGGTAAGTTGACTGAGAACAAGTTCTCATTTGCAGCAACGACCTGGGGAATAGTTACAGGGGAGAGGAGGGGGATGTAGTGCCTTGCGGTTGGAGGCCGAGCACTTGCCATACCAGGCAATGATGCAACCAGTGCTTCCATGCTCTCGATTGTGCATCTGTAGAACCTTTTGAGGATCTGAGGACCCATGCCAAATCTTTTCCGTCTCCTGAGGGGGAATAGGTTTTGTTGTGCCCTCTTCACGACTGTCTTAGTGTGTTTGAACCATGTTAGTTTGTTGGTGATGTGGACACTAAGGAACTTGAAGCCTCGCAACCTGCTCCATTACAACCCTGTCGATGAGAATGGGGACGTGCTCGGTCCTCCTTTTCCTGTAGTCCATAATCATCTCCTTTGTCTCGATCACTTTAAGAGCGAGGTTGTTGTCCTGGCAACACACGTTGAATAAAATCCAGGCTGACTACATGGTTTATGGCGCTGGTGAGGGTGTGGATGATAGGTGTCTACCCCTCAGGGCGCCACAATACTTAATACAACGTTAAACATATCAACTTCCTTATTTGTCCTACTTATTTTGGAAGTTCTAATGGAGTATGTAGTGTGGTATTACTAATATAAGAATAAATACACGAAGGGGAGGGAATGAGTGCACACTTCTGGAGAAACGTTTGAATACAGCCAAAACGTAGCCTCTTAATTATTAGTTGACCTCATTTTTGTTGACTTGTTCATCAGGAATTGACTGTGTCTGTCGGTTACAGAGTGGCCTCATACAACCTGAACCAGTCACAAACTGCCAAACTATTCCAGAACCAATCATTTTCATAGTCCACAGTAATATGCTTATTATAACAGTTGACATACTGTATGTGTTAGTTACTGTAACTATGGTGTTCATCAGAAATGTAGTGGTGTTGTACTAGAGGTCAGCTGTATGTATGACTCCCCCCGGTGGCCCTCAGGGAAATACACATCCCAACCAACAGTAACGTCAGATCAGTGGTCACCAACCTCTTCTGAGTCAAGATCACTTTCGGAGTCAAAATGCTGAGATCCACCACTCAGATTTTTTATTAACTTGACTTAAGAAATGTACGCCTATGCAACATGAACCAATTAAAAAACAGTACTGTAGCAGTGAGGGTTGTGCAGTAAGCTAGATGCTCAATACATTATCACTGCATACTGGCTTTGCTTGAATTTACCTTGTTGTTCGGGACATTTTTTAAAATTATATTTCAAAATATGAGATAGGCTATATGATCACACCGGTCAGTCTCAGTGGAGGGAGAGAGCAGCAGACTGAGGGTCAGTCTCAGTGGAGGGAGAGAGCAGTAGACTGAGGGTCAGTCTCAGTGGAGGGAGAGAGCAGTAGACTGAGGGTCAGTCTCAGTGGAGGGAGAGAGCAGTAGACTGAGGGTCAGTCTCAGTGGAGGGAGAGAGAGGTAGACTGAGGGTCAGTCTCAGTGGAGGGAGAGAGCAGTAGACTGAGGGTCAGTCTCAGTGGAGGGAGAGAGCAGCAGACTGAGGGTCAGTCTCAGTGGAGGGAGAGAGCAGTAGACTGAGGGTCAGTCTCAGTGGAGGGAGAGAGCAGCAGACTGAGGGTCAGTCTCAGTGGAGGGAGAGAGCAGCAGACTGAGGGTCAGTCTCAGTGGAGGGAGAGAGCAGCAGACTGAGGGTCAGTCTCAGTGGAGGGAGAGAGCAGTAGACTGAGGGTCAGTCTCAGTGGAGGGAGAGAGCAGTAGACTGAGGGTCAGTCTCAGTGGAGGGAGAGAGCAGTAGACTGAGGGTCAGTCTCAGTGGAGGGAGAGAGCAGTAGACTGAGGGTCAGTCTCAGTGGAGGGAGAGAGAGGTAGACTGAGGGTCAGTCTCAGTGGAGGGAGAGAGCAGTAGACTGAGGGTCAGTCTCAGTGGAGGGAGAGAGCAGCAGACTGAGGGTCAGTCTCAGTGGAGGGAGAGAGCAGTAGACTGAGGGTCAGTCTCAGTGGAGGGAGAGAGCAGCAGACTGAGGGTCAGTCTCAGTGGAGGGAGAGAGCAGCAGACTGAGGGTCAGTCTCAGTGGAGGGAGAGAGCAGCAGACTGAGGGTCAGTCTCAGTGGAGGGAGAGAGCAGTAGACTGAGGGTCAGTCTCAGTGGAGGGAGAGAGCAGTAGACTGAGGGTCAGTCTCAGTGGAGGGAGAGAGCAGTAGACTGAGGGTCAGTCTCAGTGGAGGGAGAGAGCAGTAGACTGAGGGTCAGTCTCAGTGGAGGGAGAGAGCAGTCGACTGAGGGTCAGTCTCAGTGGAGGGAGAGAGCAGTAGACTGAGGGTCAGTCTCAGTGGAGGGAGAGAGCAGCAGACTGAGGGTCAGTCTCAGTGGAGGGAGAGAGCAGTAGACTGAGGGTCAGTCTCAGTGGAGGGAGAGAGCAGCAGACTGAGGGTCAGTCTCAGTGGAGGGAGAGAGCAGCAGACTGAGGGTCAGTCTCAGTGGAGGGAGAGAGCAGCAGACTGAGGGTCAGTCTCAGTGGAGGGAGAGAGCAGCAGACTGAGGGTCAGTCTCAGTGGAGGGAGACAGCAGCAGACTGAGGGTCAGTCTCAGTGGAGGGAGAGAGCAGCAGACTGAGGGTCAGTCTCAGTGGAGGGAGAGAGCAGCAGACTGAGGGTCAGTCTCATCGGAGGGAGAGAGCAGCAGACTGAGGGTCAGTCTCATCGGAGGGAGAGAGCAGCAGACTGAGGGTCAGTCTCAGCGGAGGGAGAGAGCAGTAGACTGAGGGTCAGTCTCAGCGGAGGGAGAGAGCAGCAGACTGAGGGTCAGTCTCATCGGAGGGAGAGAGCAGCAGACTGAGGGTCAGTCTCATCGGAGGGAGAGAGCAGCAGACTGAGGGTCAGTCTCAGCGGAGGGAGAGAGCAGCAGACTGAGGGTCAGTCTCAGCGGAGGGAGAGAGTCCGCTCTCCCTTTCCTCCACTAACACTGACCGAAAAGGAACACAGTCTTCCAGCTGATGGCAAAACTCCAGTCGCACAACATAATTTCTGCCTCATGCACAAATTCATGTTGTTACTCCTATGAACAGAGAAAGTGAAATATTCCTTGATATTAAAAAGACCCAAGCCACTAATAATAACAACGCAAGTCTATATATACACTTTCCTACTCATTCATTACTGCTGCACTACTTGTTGTAGCGCTGAGTGGAAATATGAAGAACACACATTTTATGGGTTATAAAAGTGTTGAATACAAAGTGTTGACAGTGCTGAGTAAGAACTTAAACATGAACTCAGTCAAAAACAGCAGCTCTTTGCTGTATTCGTTGACAGTCTCTCTAGTTAAGGTTATAAACAGCAGCTCTTTGCTGTATTCGTTGACAGTCTCTCTCTAGTTAAGGTTTTAAACAGCAGCTCTTTGCTGTATTCGTTGACAGTCTCTCTCTAGTTAAGGTTATAAACAGCAGCTCTTTGCTGTATTCGTTGACAGTCTCTCTCTAGTTAAGGTTATAAACAGCAGCTCTTTGCTGTATTCGTTGACAGTCTCTCTCTAGTTAAGGTTTTAAACAGCAGCTCTTTGCTGTATTCGTTGACAGTCTCTCTCTAGTTAAGGTTATAAACAGCAGCTCTTTGCTGTATTCGTTGACAGTCTCTCTCTAGTTAAGGTTATAAACAGCAGCTCTTTGCTGTATTCGTTGACAGTCTCTCTCTAGTTAAGGTTATAAACAGCAGCTCTTTGCTGTGTTCATTGACAGTCTCTCTCTAGTTAAGGTTTTAAACAGCAGCTCTTTGCTGTATTCGTTGACAGTCTCTCTCTAGTTAAGGTTATAAACAGCAGCTCTTTGCTGTATTCGTTGACAGTCTCTCTCTAGTTAAGGTTTTAAACAGCAGCTCTTTGCTGTATTCGTTGACAGTCTCTCTCTAGTTAAGGTTATAAACAGCAGCTCTTTGCTGTGTTCGTTGACAGTCTCTCTAGTTAAGGTTTTAAACAGCAGCTCTTTGCTGTATTCGTTGACAGTCTCTCTCTAGTTAAGGTTATAAACAGCAGCTCTTTGCTGTATTCGTTGACAGTCTCTCTCTAGTTAAGGTTTTAAACAGCAGCTCTTTGCTGTATTCGTTGACAGTCTCTCTCTAGTTAAGGTTTTAAACGCTTTGAAATCTCACAGTATCAATTTTGCCGTAGCTTTCTTTTATGCTGCTACTTTACTGCAGACTCTATCATCTGAGCCATCTGATTGGCCAGCGGTGTCATAAGCACTTGACTTCCTCTCCAGGCCCACCGGGAAGACAGAATTTGTACCTTCAGACACATGAAATGGCAACAGTTTGCCTAACCGGCGCGCAGGGCAGCTGAATTGGCTGCACCTGCCACTAACAGCCTGAGACTAATAAAACAAAATAGGAACACAAGGCTTTATCGTTGGGTTTGGAGATCGACTAGAAATGCCTTGGGGAAAAGTCAAAACATTAAGAACACCTGCTCTTTCCATGACAGACTGACCAGGTGAATCCAGGTGAAAGCTATGATCCCTTATTGATGTTAATGTTAAAGCCACTTCAATCAGTGTAGATGAAGGGGAGGAGACAGGTTGAAGAAGGAACTGAGACGCTGCTGGGTTTTCCGCTACAGTGTATCACAAATTGTCCACCCCCCAAAGGACATTCAGCTAACTTGAAACAACTGTGGGAAGCATTGGAGTCAACATGGGAAGCATTGAAGTCAACATGGGAAGCATTGAAGTCAACATGGGAAGCATTGAAGTCAACATGGGAAGCATTGAAGTCAACATGGGAAGCATTGAAGTCAACATGGGAAGCATTGGAGTCAACATGGGAAGCATTGAAGTCAACATGGGAAGCATTGAAGTCAACATGGGAAGCATTGAAGTCAACATGGGAAGCATTGAAGTCAACATGGGAAGCATCCCTGTGGAATGTTTTGACACCATGGGGGGTGGGGGGTTTGGGGGGGGGGGGTGCAACTCAATATCAGGAAAGTGTTGTTAATGTGTTGTACACTCAGTATATAGGGCTTTCTGTTAGAGAGCTTTATTCATTCATTTTATTAAATTGCCTTAAATTAAAATGTGTATTGTGGATAGTGCATTGTGCTTGTCAACTATGCACCTTGGATTGAATCCCTGTCTTAGTGTGTAAAGGGAGACAAAGTTACAGTGGGATGTACACTATTAAAGGTCTTTACCTATCACATCCATGAAACAGTTAACGTGTTAATCATAACTTCGTATCGTATCATCATTCTGAACAGTCGTAACCTCGGCATCTGCAAAAAACCCAGCCTTACTTATGAATCAGTACTACACAAATTGGTTTAATTACTTATTTACTAGCTAACTAAATGGTAACACAGGATAAACATACACACTTAATACATTAGAAACAGGTCCCTAGCGGACTGACACAATATATAGGCTTGTTACAAAAGTGATGTAGAGGGTGAGCGAGAGAGAGACATTTAGAAATGACTCTCACAGTAATCAGATACTTTGCACACGAACCGCCACCCGTTTGGAGTAAGAAATCATGACTGTATTTACCTGTAAATGTCCTGGTTCTTGGCGTTTTTCTGTCCGAGCCAGGCCTTCTTGGAAAGGGGGTTGTGCCATTGTGCTGCATGCTTGTCAGGCTCTGATTTTCCAAAAGGAGTCCCCACCCATCTCTTCTACTGTTATTCTTCCATTCGCTCTGGGAGATGATTCTTTGAAGATAGGCTAGCCAGCCGTGTCAATGGTTCCCAGTGGGGGGATGAGAGTAGTAGAATACGATGTTTTGAAAAGAGTAGTAGAATGGTCCCACTTAAATGTGCTTTTCTAGATACTTTACTTAGGATAGCTAATCAGCCGTACCAGTGAGTGTCCGGGAGGTGACTTCATCGTCTCTACCTCGTGTTGATATTTCAGAGTTCAAACCACATTGGACATGAGCTGCAGCTACACGCCTCTCTAGCCTGATACGTTCATTCTTAATCCCTGAATTTGGAGAGGGAGACTCATGATCTCCTCTCCTTTAATTTACAACAGGGCGTGAGGTGTCAACCTCCCACCAGCTCTCCAGCATCAGGTGCAGCAGGTGTAGTGGCAGCATAGCCTGCAATATGAACTGTTTGGAACTCATCTGGTTTAGATGTCTTCCCCCAAAGTTTGGGCAAAAACGGTATACAATCCCTTAGAGGGGTTGGACCAGTGCAGACGAGAGCACTGAATCCAGCTTCACACAGACATGAGCTGACGAAGGTTACCACCAGTTTTATGGTGCTTTCAAGACAACTGGGAACTCAGAAAAATATGAGGTCGGAAAATCGGAGCTCAAGAAAGAGGCCTGAGATCGTGAGTTGGAATTTCAAGTTGGATGACTGTTCAGAAAGGTTTTTGACAGTTGGAGATAAAAAAAAATCATAGTTCCCAGTTGTCTTGAATGCACTGAAGTCAGAAGTGGGAGATTTCCGAGTTCCCAGTTGTTTTGAACGTGGCATTAATGCTCAGAGGAAGAAGGTAGGTCCCTTTGAGTCAGGAACCAAAACTCTCCTTTAGTAACCCCTGAACGCATTCGGTACCATGACAGGTCGATCAGCTGTTTGATTTCACTTACCGGCATGTCAACTGAGCAGGATCACAGTCAAACGGATTGGGAAGGATGTCCCAAGTGCTCTTCCAAGTGTTTGGAGGTGTGCAGTCATCACTCGTGTGGGACACTTACTGACGCTGTTTTCTGTTAGATACATGCACAGCCGAGGGAAGGGGGCATGGCTCATTTTTCTCCAATAAGAATTCTTTCCTCTGAATCCACTGATTCTGTCACTCATCTGTAGAATGTTTTTGTATATTCCCTGCATGCTTGCATTTAGTTCTTTCAGTTTCCTAAATATTTCTGTTGTATAGGCAAGGAGTCACATTTTATTTTCATTACACAAAGAGTCAACCAGGCTAGTTTTTTTTACATTCATTATGAATGACAACATTTCAACTCTCAATTAAAACAAATGTGTCCAACACTCACCCTCGATGATCACCAAGCCTCGGTATGAAATAGAACCTTGTCATGCTCTGATCCCATATCTCCACATAGTTTTGCGAGCAGGCAGTGCAGTGGATGTGGTTTGATGAGGTTTACAATCAAAGTTACCTGCTGCAGTACATATCTGAGATCTGTGCTCAGCTCTTTGCCGCCTGTTGCTCTCTGTGTATCATAACATGCGTCCGGAGGGAGAAACATTCATAACTAGAGTGCAGAGTCCTGTCCTCAGTCCCACCATAGATGGAGCCCATCTGTGAAACACCCCACCATTCGAACCCATATGGAATCTGTTATTCGTCAATATGGCCACATAGCACAGTGAACATTCCCTGTGCACTTTCATGCTCGGGAATCGTGAGACAGAACAATAGATTTGAATAATTTTAATTTAAATTGTTAAGATTAACCACATTATAATGATATCGAGATACAGAGCCAATATTAAAATACATTTTTTGTATATATATACAAAACATGGCCACACCCCCTAGTTTGGGAACCGCTGGGTTAGCATGTTATCATTATTCACAAAACATGGCCACACCCCCTAGTTTGGGAACCGCTGGGTTAGCATGTTATCATTATTCACAAAACATGGCCACACACCCTAGTTTGGGAACCGCTGGGTTAGCATGTTATCATTATTCACAAAACATGGCCACACCCCCTAGTTTGGGAACCGCTGGGTTAGCATGTTATCATTATTCACAAAACATGGCCACACCCCCTAGTTTGGGAACCGCTGGGTTAGCATGTTATCATTATTCACAAAACATGGCCACACCCCCTAGTTTGGGAACCGCTGGGTTAGCATGTTATCATTATTCACAAAACATGGCCACACCCCCTAGTTTGGGAACCGCTGGGTTAGCATGTTATCATTATTCACAAAACATGGCCACACCCCCTAGTTTGGGAACCGCTGGGTTAGCATGTTATCATTATTCACAAAACATGGCCACACCCCCTAGTTTGGGAACCGCTGGGTTAGCATGTTATCATTATTCACAAAACATGGCCACACCCCCTAGTTTGGGAACCGCTGGGTTAGCATGTTATCATTATTCACAAAACATGGCCACACCCCCTAGTTTGGGAACCGCTGGGTTAGCATGTTATCATTATTCACAAAACATGGCCACACCCCCTAGTTTGGGAACCGCTGGGTTAGCATGTTATCATTATTCACAAAACATGGCCACACCCCCTAGTTTGGGAACCGCTGGGTTAGCATGTTATCATTATTCACAAAACATGGCCACACCCCCTAGTTTGGGAACCGCTGGGTTAGCATGTTATCATTATTCACAAAACATGGCCACACCCCCTAGTTTGGGAACCGCTGGGTTAGCATGTTATCATTATTCACAAAACATGGCCACACCCCTTAGTTTGGGAACCGCTGGGTTAGCATGTTATCATTATTCACAAAACATGGCCACACCCCCTAGTTTGGGAACCGCTGGGTTAGCATGTTATCATTATTCACTAAACATGGCCACACCCCCTAGTTTGGGAACCGCTGGGTTAGCATGTTATCATTATTCACAAAACATGGCCACACCCCCTAGTTTGGGAACCGCTGGGTTAGCATGTTATCATTATTCACAAAACATGGCCACACCCCCTAGTTTGGGAACCGCTGGGTTAGCATGTTATCATTATTCACAAAACATGGCCACACCCCCTAGTTTGGGAACCGCTGGGTTAGCATGTTATCATTATTCACAAAACATGGCCACACCCCTTAGTTTGGGAACCGCTGGGTTAGCATGTTATCATTATTCACAAAACATGGCCACACCCCCTAGTTTGGGAACCGCTGGGTTAGCATGTTATCATTATTCACAAAACATGGCCACACCCCCTAGTTTGGGAACCGCTGGGTTAGCATGTTATCATTATTCACAAAACATGGCCACACCCCCTAGTTTGGGAACCGCTGGGTTAGCATGTTATCATTATTCACAAAATATTGATGATTATCTGTAATCATGGTAGCATCCACATTCATGTAAAAGTGTTCAGAAAAAGATGATATTCTTATTTACAATTATAGTTACTCCAACACTACATTATATACCATTCATTTCATTATTGCCAAAGGCAAAAATGTGGTACTCATGAGTACGCTTCATGGGGATGGGAGCCCCATGAAGACCTCAAATCCATAGGAGTGTTAGGTTCTACATGAACCTATTAAAACTGACAGGTGCTTAATAAAGCTCAAAGCAAGTTTAATCACCCATTGGGTCGATACAGCTGCATAAGACAAAAGACATATTCACAATAGTGGTTATATATATACCCCAATTTGGGCAGAGTTTCCTCCGCTCTAAATGTTACATCTCTATTGCTAGGCAAGAAGTTAAGTGATACGGTCAATAAACTGTTCCTTCTCCCTTAATGTGACCTGACCAGACCTCGACCCCTTTCCTCACTAATCCACTGCTCTCCACCCTTATCATTGCCTGCCAACGTGATCGTTTTCCCTGCACTCATTACATTCCATGCGTAATTACATTAACCATATGCATTCCTCCTACAGATAACCATTAACTTCTGGTGTAATGTCACCCCTTATGTCTCTAGTATAACTAATGATTAATACTATTTAAAGTTTAGAAATCCAAACCCATCAGTAGGCAACATATCCCAAGGACCCCAGCTTCTGCAGCCACCGCGAGGAGGATTCAGGAAGAGGATGCTGGTGTCCCAATCCGCAAGACCCACAGAACCAACAACTCCAATATCGGAAGTAAGTGTGAGTGATGTTGTTGCATGTGTGTGTGTCTGACTCTCCTACCTTGGCCTGCTGTTACTATATATGTGAGTGAATGAGTGAGATGTTATTAAAATTCCTGAACTAAGTATTTTCATCATTATTAATTGCAGCCGGTAGCAACAACTGGCTCCCCTGTGGCACAGTGGTATAAGGCACTGCATCTCAGTCCGAGAGGTGTCAATACAGACCCTGGTTTGATCCCGGGCTGTAACACAACCAGCTGCGATCGGGTGTCCCATAGGGTGGCGCACAGTTGTCCGGGTTAGGGGAGGGTTTGGCTGTGGTAAGCCATCATTGTTAAACAATTTGTTCTTAATTGAGTAGTTAAATACGGGTAAAACATATATATAAAATAACAAGAAGAGCTGCAATGTGTGTCGACCCAAGAAAGACCGGAAGACACAGTACACATGCATCAAGTGCAACACACACAGTAAAACTCTATCCCTCATGTGATGTGTAGACGGGCCTTAATTGTGTTCAATGGGCCTCATTTAACATTTCCATAAAATACTGTATGTAAAATTTGTTCAGTTCATAATATGAAGAGAAACTATAGATCTACTGGCAAATCCTTTTTAATCCTTGTCATATTTTTGACTTGATTCATGATGATGACTGCTAGCTTAGATTTTGAGAGTATGATGTTGACATGAACAGTCCAATCAAAGCTACTGTAGATATAATGTGATTTGACGCCATTCTATCTGTGGCCAATGACCTTGAGCCTTCTTGGATGGGCATTTCTAATGTAACTCAATGGCAGCACTGAAGGGGCTTGAATTTTAGAGCTCTGCCCTTAGACTTGGCAGTGACATACTGTCCCCATGAGTGACAGAACACTGAGCTAATCATGGCGCAACTAGAGAACATTACCAACACCTATGATCCATATTTTCTGCTGGCTGCCCCACCACCACAGAAAGCACTGAGCTAGGCTGGTAGCCTAGTGGTTAGAGCATTGGACTGGTAACTGAAAGTTTGCAATATCAAATCGCCGAGCTGACAAGGTGCAAATCTGTTGTTCTGCCCCTGAACAAGGCAGTTAACCCACTGTTCCTAGACCAGTTAACCCACTGTTCCTAGACCAGTTAACCCACTGTTCCTAGACCAGTTAACCCACTGTTCCTAGACCAGTTAACCCACTGTTCCTAGACCAGTTAACCCACTGTTCCTAGACCAGTTAACCCACTGTTCCTAGACCAGTTAACCCACTGTTCCTAGACCAGTTAACCCACTGTTCCTAGACCAGTTAACCCACTGTTCCTAGACCAGTTACCCCACTGTTCTGAGGCTGTTATTGAAAATAAGAACTAGTTCTTAACTGATTTGCCTAGTTAAATAAAGGTAAAATAAATAAATAGGCTGAAACACCTGCATTTTGGAGCTGCCTTACTCAAGAAAGCAAAAAGAGACCAAGTTTGTATGCAGCTTTATTAAAAGCTCTACGGGATCGGTGTCCCCCCTGTGGGAAGGTTGAGCTAATGTGATTAGCATGAGGTTGTAAGTAACAAGAACGTTTCCCTGGACATAGACATGTCTTATATGGGTAGAAAGCTTAAAGTCTTGTTAATCTAACTGCACTGTCCAATTGTCAGTAGCTGTTACAGTGAAAAAATACCATGTTATTGTTTGAGGAGAGTGCACAACAACAACAAAAAATTCATCAAGGCAACTGGTTTGATGCATTCACCTCTGAAGGTAAACAATGTACTTACATTCAGTAATCTTACTCTGATTTGTCTTCCTGAGGGTCCCAGAGATAAATGTAGCATCGTTTTGTTTGATAAAATCCATTTTTATATTAAAATGTAGGAACTGGGTTCTACAGTTTGAACCCCTTCTGTGTCTGCCGCGCCCCATCTAGATGTGTGAAGGTTAGTGTCTTTTCTGTAGGGAAGCTAATTATGTATAATTTATTACGTTCCTGGAAGTTGTAAACTTAAATGTCTTATTACCATATAATTGTTGTATGTTCTCTATAGTTATGTACTTGAAAATGTATCAATTGACCAATTGGGCACATTTGAGCAGACGATACAACATTGTGAACAGTAATACAATGGTTCATTGGATCAGTCCAAGACTTTGCACATACATATCTGCCATCTAGTGGCCAAAATCTAAATTGCGCCTAGACTCCTAAGTAATATAATGGCCTTTCTCTTGCATTTCAAAGATGATGGAACAAAAGAATTGTAGAAAACGCATGTTTTTTTCCTTTTATTATATTTACGAGATCTAATGTTATATTCTCCTACATTCATTTCACATGTACACAAAATTCAAAGTGTATCCTTTCAAATGGTATCAACAATATGCATATCCTTGCTTCAGGGCCTGAGCTATAGGCAGTTAGATTTGGGTATGTCATTTTAGGTGAAATTTAAATTGAAAAAAAGGTTCTGATCCATAAGAGGTATTTGTGCTATTTCAGCCATATCAGCAATGTTTTTTTTAAAGGAAGAAAACGAGGCTGAATGAACTGTTTCACTGCCAGACAAGGCTCTTCTGATAGCCAGGTGTAGCAGTGGTAAGATGTTGGGACTGCTGTTGTGACAGCTTCATGTAGGCTCTAACAGTTTATGGGCCCCGTTTGTCACCGTTATAGTGTAACTCATGTATTGTTTAGTGTTGTGTTGCGTAGTCGCTTTGCTGGCATGCATAACACCTTTTTTTCCCCCAACCAACATGCTAAAATCGCCACTGAGTGTATGCGTGATAAAAAACGACTCTCTCTCTTTCTCTCTCTCTCTCGCTCTCCCTCCCTCTCTGTTTCACACACACACACACACACACATACACACACGCCCTGACCCCACTGACCATCGTGTTTTATCTCGGCATCGCAGCAGCCCCGTTAAACCGGAGACTGGTTACTTAGATACCCTACCGGAATAGTGCTAGTGCGCCTTGGGCGCGCTGAAATGTGGCAAATCTCAGTTCAGACAATCAGTTGATATGATCTTTATTCAGTGATATTGAACGTTATTATCTAATTCACGGATAATGATTATTACTGTTACTTTGTTATAGCCAACATTATGTTAATGTTGTTGATATCGTCCGTCGTTTTGTATCTGGGAAATTCGGGAAAGCCAAACAAGACCAACATTTGAAGAAGCGTAAGTTGATTTTTCGTACAATTATTTGAATTTGTGGACGTAGATCATAAGGAATTCGATACGAAATGGATACATCACAGTAGGCTAGTCATTGATCAATAATATTCTGTCATTTTATATTTAACAATACAGATAACCTATTGTAGACTAAAAAGTCTGTCATTTTATGTTTCATTTTCTTTCTGTGATGTTTTTCAAAGCATCGAGCCTGCTCATGTAAAGAGCTACAGTATACTGCATGGTTCTCATGTTTATAGTTGGTTCCCATACAGTACATACAAGTGTTCTTGCAAGGCGTTTATGTCTGCTTACCTCATAACAAATGCAATAAGCATCTCATCATCATCTTAAT
This sequence comes from Oncorhynchus kisutch, assembly GCF_002021735.2. Classification (NCBI taxonomy): domain Eukaryota; kingdom Metazoa; phylum Chordata; class Actinopteri; order Salmoniformes; family Salmonidae; genus Oncorhynchus; species Oncorhynchus kisutch. The sequence continues at coordinate 27,600 of NW_022264430.1, forward strand.
CACATCATCATTTCGAATCACCCTCCTCCTCCTCACCCCTCCCATAACATCTCTAAAGTATAGCGTCTAAAACATCATTGTGTTGGTCCCTGATATAATAACATACAGAGTTCAGCCAGGCAGAGAATGACTGATTGGCCCAAATCATAGCCCTGCAATCCACACAGTCAGCCAGTCCAACAGTCAGCCAGACAGCCAGCCAATTAGACAGTCAACCAGTAAAACAGTTAGCAAGTCAGGCTGCCAGTCAGCCAATAAGTTAGCTAGCCAGTCAGCAAGTCAGTCAGTCAGAAACACAACCAAAACAAACAAGTTTGTAGAGTCATATGCTTGATGTAGTCTTTGCGTGCAAGGAATACGGGACCTGATACTCAACTTTTGATTAAATGTAATACACTACATGTTAATTAGTCCAAATACTTATGACACCTTCAAATGGGGAGACTGTTACACAAAAGTGCTTTCATTTCTAAATGGTAAAACGGATATACCTACTGTATGTATAAAAATACCCTCAAATATAAGGTTACCTACTGTTACCTCAGGAGCGACATTTGAGCTCAAATCCAAAATGCTGGAGAATATCCTAATTAAAAGTTTTAGCTTCACTGTCCAAATAAATACATATAGGGGAGTGTATCTGAGATACATAGTCTACTCTCTCTCTCCCTCTCGCTCTCTCTCTCGCGCGCACACGCGCCGTGACCCCATTGAACATATTGGTTTATCTCGTTATATCTGCAGCCCCGTTAAACCGGGGGACTGGTTACTTAGATACCCGACCAGGATGCTGCTCGTGCGCCGTACGCGGGCTGAAATGTAGCAAATTTTAGTTCAGACAATCTGTTAATATGGTCGTTCTTCAGTGACATTGAAAGTCATTATGTAATTCACCAATACTTATTATTATTGCTTCTTTGTTGTAGCCTACATTTTGTTAATGTGTTTGATCTCGTCAGTCTTTTTGCAACTGGAAAAGTCGGGAAAGCCAAACAAGACCATAGTAAGAATTTAAATAAAGGTGAGTTGTTTTTTCGTTGTGGACTTGTGGACAAATTCGATACGAAATTGATACATCACAGTAGGCTATAGTCATTGATCAATAATATTCGGACATTTTATATTTAACAATATAGATAGCCTAATGTTGACTAAAAAGTCTGTCATTTTATGTTTCATTTTCTTTCTGTGATGTTTGTCAAAGCATCGAACCTGCTCATGTAAAGAGCTACAGTATACTGCATGGTTCTCATGTTTATAGTTTGGTTCCCATACAGTACATACAAGTGTTCTTGCAGGGCGTTTATGTCTGCTTACCTCATAACAAATGCAATAAGCATCTCATCATCATCTTAATCAATCATCATTTCGAATCACCCTCCTCCTCCTCACCCTCCCATAACATCTCTAAAGTATAGCGTCTAAAACATCATTGTGTTGGTCCCTGATATAATAACATACAGAGTTCAGCCAGGCAGACAATGAACTGATTGGCCCAAATCAATAGCCCTGTCAATCCACACAGTCAGTCAGACAGTCATCAGTCAACCAGCCAGACAGTCAGAAAGTTAGCCAGTCAGCTAGTCAGGACAGGCCACGACAGACAGTCATTCAGTCAGCCAGCCAGCCAGCCAGCCAGCCAGCCAGCCAGCCAGCCAGCCACCAACCTGTCATTCACTCACTCACCC
>NW_022264431.1:0-29286 GCF_002021735.2 Oncorhynchus kisutch
GGTCGTAGTGGCCATATCAATACAATTGACCCTTTCTTTACACTGTTCTAATGAAAGTACATTTCCATAATATCATCTAGCTTCCATAAACGTCGAACAAGGCTTGAACCCAGGATTGAACCCATGTGCTTCAGTTTACAAAAACATATGACTTAGCACATCTATTTCCTTCTTAAAATGTCAACATTCTGGAAAGTAGAGTTGTGCAAAGCTAATTTCACAACTAAATATACTCATCAGAAAATTTGGGATTAACTTCAGAGCACATGCATTTCAAGTATTAGCTATACCGTAGAGGTTACATCCCCTTACTATATAATAGCAGGGTTGGCATTTGAGAACTTTTTTTTCTTCTTCAAAGTCCTCCAGTGAAAGAACCTTCCCATGGTACCATCTATCTTTCAGTAAGGCACGGATGGGATTTGAACCCATGATCTTCGGTTTACAAGACCGACGCCTACGCTTGGCCACCATGCCACTCTATGCTGCAAGATATTTATCAATATTCTGGAAAGTAGTAGTTGTGTAATGTGAATTTGGCACACAAATAACATCTCTGTTTCCTGTGAGAATTTCAACATTCTGGAAAGTAGGAGTTGTGTAATGTGAATTTGGCACACAAATACTCAGTGGAGAACCTTGGGATTGAAACCAAGTACTAAAATAGCATGCACTCCCCCTCTGAGCTTCGATCCAATTTTATTTGCAGATAAAATGCAATATTAATACAATGTACTTTTTATATACACCACTCCATTGAAACTACAATGAAATGATAGCAGCAATTCTAAATACACGCAAGTATGGACAGTCATCTAACCCATGAACTTCAGTTTTTGAAAATGATGCAATTGAAGTTGGCAACCATGCCACTTCTGTTACATAAATGTACGAACAGGGATTGAACACATGTTCTTCAGATTACAAGAGCAAATTATTTAGCACGTCTCTGTTTCCTGCTGAGAATTTCAACATTCTGGAAAGTAGGAGATGGGCCATTGCAAAAATTTGAATGGAGAAGCTGGGGATTGAACCAGGACCTCATACATGCGAAGCATGCGCTCTACCACTGAGCTACATCCCCTTTCTGGAAAGAAATGGTTTTTTCTTATTTTTTTAAATTTCACCTATAATTAATCAGGTAAGCTAGTTGAGAACAAGTTTTCATATTCAACTGCGACCTGGCCAAGATAAAGCAAAGCAGCGCAACACAAACAACAACACAGAGTTACAGATGGAATAAACAAGCGTACAGTCAATAACACAATAGAAGAAAAAAAAGAAAGTCTATATACAGTGCGTGCAAATGGAGGTAAGGCAAGAAATAGGCCATAGTAGCGAAGTATTTACAATTTAGCAAATTAACACTGGAGTGATAGATGAGCAGATGATGATGTGCAAGTAGAAATACTGGTGTGCAAAGAGCAGAAAGTATATTAAAACAATATGGGGATGAGGTAGGTAGATTGGGTGGGCTATTTACAGATGGGCTTTGTACAGCTGCAGCGATCAGTTAGCTGCTCAGATAGCCGATGTTTAAAGTTAGCAGTGTTGCCAACACCTCAGTAAGGAAAGTAGCTATTGGCTGTCCTAAAAGTCACTAGAAGTTGCTAAATGATGTCATCACCTAATTTGCATAATTGTCCATGTGCATGTAATTGTGATGGACACTGTAGGAGTGAGGAATAACATTGTGGAAGAGACAAAAAGTGAGTAAAATGAAAATGTCTGCAAGTATTCAGAGGGGTCTGAATACTTGCTAAATACAGCGACTAAGTCGCTAAGTTGGCAACACTGAAAGTTAGTGAGGGAAATATGTCTCCAGCTTCAGCGATTTTGCAATTCGTTCCAGTCATTGTCAGCAGAGAACTGGAAGGAAAGGCGGCCAAAGGAGGTGTTGGCTTTGGGGATGACCAGTGAGATATACCTGCTGGAACGCGTGCTACGGGTGGGTGTTGTTATCGTGACCAGTGAGCTGAGATAAGGCGGAGCTTTACCTAGCATAGACTAAAAAGATGACCTGGAACCAGTGGGTCTGGCGACGAATATGTAGCGAGGGCCAGCCGACTAGAGCATACAGGTCGTAGTGGCCATATCAATACAATTGACCCTTTCTTTACACTGTTCTAATGAAAGTACATTTCCATAATATCATCTAGCTTCCATAAACGTCGAACAAGGCTTGAACCCAGGATTGAACCCATGTGCTTCAGTTTACAAAAACAGATGACTTAGCACATCTATTTCCTTCTTAAAATGTCAACATTCTGGAAAGTAGAGTTGTGCAAAAGCTCATTTCACAACTAAATATACTCATCAGAAAATTTGGGGATTAACTTCAGAGCACATGCATTTCAAGTATTAGCTATACCATAGAGGTTCATCCCCTTACTATATAATAGCAGGGTTGGCATTTTGAGAACTTTTTTTTCTTCTTCAAAGTCCTCCAGTGAAAGAACCTTCCCATGTTACCATCTATCTTTCAGTAAGGCACGGATGGGATTTGAACCCATGATCTTCGGTTTACAAGACCTACGCCTTACCGCTTGGCCACCATGCCACTCTATGCTGTAAGATATTTATCAATATTCTGGAAAGTAGTAGTTGTGTAATGTGAATTTGGCACACAAATAACATCTCTGTTTCCTGTGAGAATTTCAACATTCTGGAAAGTAGGAGTTGTGTAATGTGAATTTGGCACACAAATACTCAGTGGAGAACCTTGGGATTGAACCAAGTACTAAAATAGCATGCACTCCCCCTCTGAGCTTCGATCCAATTTTATTTGCAGATAAAATGCAATATTAATACAATGTACTTTTTATATACACCACTCCATTGAAACTACAATGAAATGATAGCAGCAATTCTAAATACACGCAAGTATGGACAGTCATCTAACCCATGAACTTCAGTTTTTGAAAATGATGCAATTGAAGTTGGCAACCATGCCACTTCTGTTACATAAATGTACGAACAGGGATTGAACACATGTTCTTCAGATTACAAGAGCAAATTATTTAGCACGTCTCTGTCTCCTGCTGAGAATTTCAACATTCTGGAAAGTAGGAGATGGGCCATTGCAAAAATTTGAATGGAGAAGCTGGGGATTGAACCCAGGACCTCATACATGCGAAGCATGCGCTCTACCACTGAGCTACATCCCCTTTCTGGGAAAGAAATTGTTTTTTCTTATTTTTTTACATTTCACCTATAATTAATCAGGTAAGCTAGTTGAGAACAAGTTTTCATATTCAACTGCGACCTGGCCAAGATAAAGCAAAGCAGCGCAACACAAACAACAACACAGAGTTACAGATGGAATAAACAAGCGTACAGTCAATAACACAATAGAAGAAAAAAAAGAAAGTCTATATACAGTGCGTGCAAATGGAGGTAAGGCAAGAAATAGGCCATAGTAGCGAAGTATTTACAATTTAGCAAATTAACACTGGAGTGATAGATGAGCAGATGATGATGTGCAAGTAGAAATACTGGTGTGCAAAGAGCAGAAAGTATATTAAAACAATATGGGGATGAGGTAGGTAGATTGGGTGGGCTATTTACAGATGGGCTTTGTACAGCTGCAGCGATCAGTTAGCTGCTCAGATAGCCGATGTTTAAAGTTAGCAGTGTTGCCAACACCTCAGTAAGGAAAGTAGCTATTGGCTGTCCTAAAAGTCACTAGAAGTTGCTAAATGATGTCATCACCTAATTTGCATAATTGTCCATGTGCATGTAATTGTGATGGACACTGTAGGAGTGAGGAATAACATTGTGGAAGAGACAAAAAGTGAGTAAAATGAAAATGTCTGCAAGTATTCAGAGGGGTCTGAATACTTGCTAAATACAGCGACTAAGTCGCTAAGTTGGCAACACTGAAAGTTAGTGAGGGAAATATGTCTCCAGCTTCAGCGATTTTTGCAATTCGTTCCAGTCATTGTCAGCAGAGAACTGGAAGGAAAGGCGGCCAAAGGAGGTGTTGGCTTTGGGGATGACCAGTGAGATATACCTGCTGGAACGCGTGCTACGAGTGGGTGTTGTTATCGTGACCAGTGAGCTGAGATAAGGCGGAGCTTTACCTAGCATAGACTAAAAAGATGACCTGGAACCAGTGGGTCTGGCGACGAATATGTAGCGAGGGCCAGCCGACTAGAGCATACAGGTCGTAGTGGCCATATCAATACAATTGACCCTTTCTTTACACTGTTCTAATGAAAGTACATTTCCATAATATCATCTAGCTTCCATAAACGTCGAACAAGGCTTGAACCCAGGATTGAACCCATGTGCTTCAGTTTACAAAAACAGATGACTTAGCACATCTATTTCCTTCTTAAAATGTCAACATTCTGGAAAGTAGAGTTGTGCAAAAGCTCATTTCACAACTAAATATACTCATCAGAAAATTTGGGGATTAACTTCAGAGCGCATGCATTTCAAGTATTAGCTATACCGTAGAGGTTCATCTCCTTACTATATAATAGCAGGGTTGGCATTTTGAGAACTTTTTTTTTTCTTCAAAGTCCTCCAGTGAAAGAACCTTCCCATGGTACCAGCTATCTTTCAGTAAGGAACGGATGGGATTTGAACCCATGATCTTCGGTTTACAAGACCGACGCCTTACCGCTTGGCCACCATGCCACTCTATGCTGCAAGATATTTATCAATATTCTGGAAAGTAGTAGTTGTGTAATGTGAATTTGGCACACAAATAACATCTCTGTTTCCTGTGAGAATTTCAACATTCTGGAAAGTAGGAGTTGTGTAATGTGAATTTGGCACACAAATACTCAGTGGAGAACCTTGGGATTGAACCAAGTACTAAAATAGCATGCACTCCCCCTCTGAGCTTCGATCCAATTTTATTTGCAGATAAAATGCAATATTAATACAATGTACTTTTTATATACACCACTCCATTGAAACTACAATGAAATGATAGCAGCAATTCTAAATACACGCAAGTATGGACAGTCATCTAACCCATGAACTTCAGTTTTTGAAAATGATGCAATTGAAGTTGGCAACCATGCCACTGTTAGCAATTGGATATGTAGACGGACGAGTCGGTCAAGGATCGATTCAGACAAGGTGGTAAATTGTATGACAAGCTACAGTTTATTCAGAGTGAAGATATCTAGAACAGCGTAATTACGGCTCTCCCGCTGGTTCGTACGGAAGCGCAGACGAAGAAGAGGCCGTTACGATCAGTACACCACTATTATATAGAAAAGAAAGTAGGTTGATTCTGGAAGATCGGATCTTTGGATTGGTTCAGCTGGGGTGTAGTCTGTAGTCTTCCGCCATTGGCTCAGTAGTCTGTCCGTCATCGTAGAATCCTCTTCGGGCATTCAACGTTCAGAGACAACGGAGATCATGTGTGTGTGCGCTGGTTTTGGCCATTAGTGTAATGCGGGAGCTATCCTGTAGGGGACCCCACAGGCTCAACTCTGAGTTGTAGCCCCCCCTTAACAATAGTTTGGTCACCTACATGAGAAATAGCATTTCTCTACAAAACCCTCTCTTCACGTCTCACCAGAGACGTGACACAACCTAACTGGATCCAGACACAAAGAGAAACTTCTCCCAAGGGGACTATGAAATAAGGCACGGTTTTAAACCAAAATAGATATATATGTATTACATCATGTTCTCCATTCAATCCCACTATGTACTAAGTTGGCTACCAGCCACCTAGGAACTTACAACCCTCATTTTACAGAGCGGAGAACAACAGCTCAAAATAAAAGTAAATGCTTGTCTACATAAGCCAACTTTTTTCCCGCAGGAAAAAGTTGTGATTCCCTCTCTTCACATCTCCAAAGAGATGTGACTTAAACTAGGCAAGTCAGGCGGAATGATCCACTTGCATAACACATACATACATCCCCATAAGGCAACAGCAGATATAATGTAAATCTAATAGGCACTCTCCTCCTCATCCTCGAATTCAAGTAGGTCTTTATCCAGCAGAGGAAACATCTGGGAAGGGGAGGAAGGGTCAATGGCTTTAGAGATAACCCTAGTGGCAAGGGAACGGATGCATGGAATGCAACAGCATCCACAGAGAACTAAAATGGCAGCGAACACCGAAATGGATACCCAAATGGAGGACACCAGGGTTTTATATTTACCAAACGCACTCATCCAGGAGTCCCACATCGAGGTATCCATCCCAGAATGAGATTTCATTTTACCATTGAGCGTCCTCAAACCTTCTAGGGCCATGGTCAAGCTACCATCGGAGGCTGCGTTATTAGGGATGAAAGTGCAACACTGTTCACCAAACATAGTACAAGCTCCACCTTTCTCCGCCAGTAGCATATCTACTGCAATGCGATTCTGGAATGTCATAAGAGAAGTTGCAGCCAGGCTCTCATGCTCCATACCGTTATGAAGGCTTCAGGCATGATGATGCACCCCCCTCAATATTCTATGATATAACTCTCATCAGCAAGCCTGCGACTTTTTCAACATTCTCACCGGTTCCAGCTCCAACTGAAACACCTCATGTACCACACTCGCTTTGTCCCCGACCTCATTCATATCGATATTAGTCCCCGACTGAATATCAAGCGTGTTTCATGCACAGGATTTGATTCTTACAAATCTTCATTTACGCCAGTAAGCAGACCAGTGGGAGACGCAATGGCCCCGCCTTCTGTTCATTCTCTGTTTGGTCCCTTGGTTCTTAAATACATGGCTTTTATTTCTTTCAACTTCCTTGTCTCTGGCCTCCTGCTACGTCCCTCTCAACTCACATTCCATTGTTTTCAGCTGGGCCCCTGTTGGCGGCCACCCCCCTAGATAACCTGCTTGTGTCCATCTTAACTTCAATCCCTCCCAAACTTTCTTTATAGGCGTCCATCGTTCCTTTCCCCCTGATCTATATTCAATTTTTTGTTCTAGGAACTCATTAAACCTCAGCTTTGGAGTATTGGGAGTCGCCATTGTGAATTTGCTTTAAACGTAATTTAATTTAATTCAATCGGAATTTAATCGTAGTTTTAATCGAAATTCTCTCCTTCTATCTGAATATAGTTAGCATATACTTCGCCCGACGTTGATTAGTACCCACGATGTATTCGAAGAGACACTATTGCTCGTGCTCTGCCTTATCTCAGAGCTTCTCCTTCGTATATTCAGGTTGAGAAAAACCGCATGGGTTTGTATAGCATTATGGAGCGCACAACCAAGGGATCTATTCGACTATTTAGTCTCAATATTTAAATATTATATTCAGATATTATTTCAATTATACATCAGTCATTTCATTCCTGATTATACATTTATACATGTACCTATTAACATAGGTACATAGGTACAATATAGAAGTTTCGGATTTATCCAATATCCCTTATTATAATTCTCTCTCTCTCCCTCTATCTAACCACCAACAATCTTAATGGAAACAATTACAACCACATTGCATTTTAACATAACATAACATAAACAGTTACAAATAGACAAAACAAGACAAAACAGCACGTTATATCTCTGACCCCTGAAAGCCGATCCTTATCAGTGAATTTCTATCAGACTGAGCCGTACCGGGCCACAGGATAAAATTACAATTTATCCCCCTCGGCGCCAGATTTGAAGAATAGTAATTAGCTATCCCCTACTGATCTCTATTCCTGATCCCTATCGAGCTGACCCCTATCAGAATTATTACACATGTCCGACCCCTATCGGTGAATCTCTATCAGACTGAGCCGTACCGGGTCACGGGATAAAATTACAATTTATCCCCTCGGTGCCAGATTTGAAGAATAGTAATTAGCTATCCCCTACTGATCTCTATTCCCGACCCCTATCGGAACTATCACACATGTCCGACCCCTATCGGTGAATCTCTATCAGACTGAGCCGTACCGGGTCACGGGATAAAATTACAATTTATCCCCTCGGTGCCAGATTTGAAGAATAGTAATTAGCTATCCCCTACTGATCTCTATTCCCGACCCCTATCGGAACTATCACACATGTCCGACCCCTATCGGTGAATCTCTATCAGACTGAGCCGTACCGGGTCACGGGATAAAATTACAATTTATCCCCTCGGTGCCAGATTTGAAGAATAGTAATTAGCTATCCCCTACTGATCTCTATTCCCGACCCCTATCGGAACTATCACACATGTCCGACCCCTATCGGTGAATCTCTATCAGACTGAGCCGTACCGGGCCACAGGATAAAATTACAATTTATCCCCCTCGGCGCCAGATTTGAAGAATAGTAATTAGCTATCCCCTACTGATCTCTATTCCCGACCCCTATCGGAACTATCAAAGACAAAACAGTGATCACTCATCATTGAAAGCTAGCAGACTGTGCTGACCGGACTGATATCTCATCAATGATTTAAATCACACCGGCCGTCGCCGGTTCGTTACTACATATGTTCACATACACTGTTATTTCGACTCGTCAGCAAATTATAAATTTACACAAGAATTCATACTTACTCGGAAAAACTGATAAAAATTTGGACAGACTATTCGACAATATGCAAAGTTTGATTTAACAGGCTTTTGCTTACCTTATTTTTTTTTTTTATGGTGCACCTTGAAATCAGTTTTCCGAGTTGAGCAGAATTGTTGCCCTCCCCCGAAAGTCTTCACCCGTCTTTCTTATTTATTTAATGAATCGTCCTTTCCCCAACTCGCCTTCTCCACACCCAAATCAACTCACTTCGACTGGATCGTTAGTAAACTATACTCTGCTACCATTTCTGTTAGCAATTGGATATGTAGACGGACGAGTCGGTCAAGGATCGATTCAGACAAGGTGGTAAATTGTATGACAAGCTACAGTTTATTCAGAGTGAAGATATCTAGAACAGCGTAATTACGGCTCTCCCGCTGGTTCGTACGGAAGCGCAGACGAAGAAGAGGCCGTTACGATCAGTACACCACTATTATATAGAAAAGAAAGTAGGTTGATTCTGGAAGATCGGATCTTTGGATTGGTTCAGCTGGGGTGTAGTCTGTAGTCTTCCGCCATTGGCTCAGTAGTCTGTCCGTCATCGTAGAATCCTCTTCGGGCATTCAACGTTCAGAGACAACGGAGATCATGTGTGTGTGCGCTGGTTTTGGCCATTAGTGTAATGCGGGAGCTATCCTGTAGGGGACCCCACAGGCTCAACTCTGAGTTGTAGCCCCCCCTTAACAATAGTTTGGTCACCTACATGAGAAATAGCATTTCTCTACACCACTTCTGTTACATAAATGTACGAACAGGGATTGAACACATGTTCTTCAGATTACAAGAGCAAATTATTTAGCACGTCTCTGTTTCCTGCTGAGAATTTCAACATTCTGGAAAGTAGGAGATGGGCCATTGCAAAAATTTGAATGGAGAAGCTGGGGATTGAACCCAGGACCTCATACATGCAAAGCATGCGCTCTACCACTGAGCTACATCCCCTTTCTGGGAAAGAAATGGTTTTTTCTTATTTTTTTACATTTCACCTATAATTAATCAGGTAAGCTAGTTGAGAACAAGTTTTCATATTCAACTGCGACCTGGCCAAGATAAAGCAAAGCAGCGCAACACAAACAACAACACAGAGTTACAGATGGAATAAACAAGCGTACAGTCAATAACACAATAGAAGAAAAAAAAGAAAGTCTATATACAGTGCGTGCAAATGGAGGTAAGGCAAGAAATAGGCCATAGTAGCGAAGTATTTACAATTTAGCAAATTAACACTGGAGTGATAGATGAGCAGATGATGATGTGCAAGTAGAAATACTGGTGTGCAAAGAGCAGAAAGTATATTAAAACAATATGGGGATGAGGTAGGTAGATTGGGTGGGCTATTTACAGATGGGCTTTGTACAGCTGCAGCGATCAGTTAGCTGCTCAGATAGCCGATGTTTAAAGTTAGCAGTGTTGCCAACACCTCAGTAAGGAAAGTAGCTATTGGCTGTCCTAAAAGTCACTAGAAGTTGCTAAATGATGTCATCACCTAATTTGCATAATTGTCCATGTGCATGTAATTGTGATGGACACTGTAGGAGTGAGGAATAACATTGTGGAAGAGACAAAAAGTGAGTAAAATGAAAATGTCTGCAAGTATTCAGAGGGGTCTGAATACTTGCTAAATACAGCGACTAAGTCGCTAAGTTGGCAACACTGAAAGTTAGTGAGGGAAATATGTCTCCAGCTTCAGCGATTTTTGCAATTCGTTCCAGTCATTGTCAGCAGAGAACTGGAAGGAAAGGCGGCCAAAGGAGGTGTTGGCTTTGGGGATGACCAGTGAGATATACCTGCTGGAACGCGTGCTACGGGTGGGTGTTGTTATCGTGACCAGTGAGCTGAGATAAGGCGGAGCTTTACCTAGCATAGACTAAAAAGATGACCTGGAACCAGTGGGTCTGGCGACGAATATGTAGCGAGGGCCAGCCGACTAGAGCATACAGGTCGTAGTGGCCATATCAATACAATTGACCCTTTCTTTACACTGTTCTAATGAAAGTACATTTCCATAATATCATCTAGCTTCCATAAACGTCGAACAACGCTTGAACCCAGGATTGAACCCATGTGCTTCAGTTTACAAAAACAGATGACTTAGCACATCTATTTCCTTCTTAAAATGTCAACATTCTGGAAAGTAGAGTTGTGCAAAAGCTCATTTCACAACTAAATATACTCATCAGAAAATTTGGGGATTAACTTCAGAGAGCATGCATTTCAAGTATTAGCTCTACCGTAGAGGTACATCCCCTTACTATATAATAGCAGGGTTGCCATTTTGAGAACTTTTTTTTTCTTCTTCAAAGTCCTCCAGTGAAAGAACCTTCCCATGGTACCAGCTATCTTTCAGTAAGGAACGGATGGGATTTGAACCCATGATCTTCGGTTTACAAGACCGACGCCTTACCGCTTGGCCACCATGCCACTCTATGCTGCAAGATATTTATCAATATTCTGGAAAGTAGTAGTTGTGTAATGTGAATTTGGCACACAAATAACATCTCTGTTTCCTGTGAGAATTTCAACATTCTGGAAAGTAGGAGTTGTGTAATGTGAATTTGGCACACAAATACTCAGTGGAGAACCTTGGGATTGAACCAAGTACTAAAATAGCATGCACTCCCCCTCTGAGCTTCGATCCAATTTTATTTGCAGATAAAATGCAATATTAATACAATGTACTTTTTATATACACCACTCCATTGAAACTACAATGAAATGATAGCAGCAATTCTAAATACACGCAAGTATGGACAGTCATCTAACCCATGAACTTCAGTTTTTGAAAATGATGCAATTGAAGTTGGCAACCATGCCACTTCTGTTACATAAATGTACGAACAGGGATTGAACACATGTTCTTCAGATTACAAGAGCAAATTATTTAGCACGTCTCTGTTTCCTGCTGAGAATTTCAACATTCTGGAAAGTAGGAGATGGGCCATTGCAAAAATTTGAATAGAGAAGCTGGGGATTGAACCCAGGACCTCATACATGCGAAGAATGCGCTCTACCACTGAGCGACATCCCCTTTCTGGGAAAGAAATGGTTTTTTCTTATTTTTTTACATTTCACCTATAATTAATCAGGTAAGCTAGTTGAGAACAAGTTTTCATATTCAACTGCGACCTGGCCAAGATAAAGCAAAGCAGCGCAACACAAACAACAACACAGAGTTACAGATGGAATAAACAAGCGTACAGTCAATAACACAATAGAAGAAAAAAAAGAAAGTCTATATACAGTGCGTGCAAATGGAGGTAAGGCAAGAAATAGGCCATAGTAGCGAAGTATTTACAATTTAGCAAATTAACACTGGAGTGATAGATGAGCAGATGATGATGTGCAAGTAGAAATACTGGTGTGCAAAGAGCAGAAAGTATATTAAAACAATATGGGGATGAGGTAGGTAGATTGGGTGGGCTATTTACAGATGGGCTTTGTACAGCTGCAGCGATCAGTTAGCTGCTCAGATAGCCGATGTTTAAAGTTAGCAGTGTTGCCAACACCTCAGTAAGGAAAGTAGCTATTGGCTGTCCTAAAAGTCACTAGAAGTTGCTAAATGATGTCATCACCTAATTTGCATAATTGTCCATGTGCATGTAATTGTGATGGACACTGTAGGAGTGAGGAATAACATTGTGGAAGAGACAAAAAGTGAGTAAAATGAAAATGTCTGCAAGTATTCAGAGGGGTCTGAATACTTGCTAAATACAGCGACTAAGTCGCTAAGTTGGCAACACTGAAAGTTAGTGAGGGAAATATGTCTCCAGCTTCAGCGATTTTTGCAATTCGTTCCAGTCATTGTCAGCAGAGAACTGGAAGGAAAGGCGGCCAAAGGAGGTGTTGGCTTTGGGGATGACCAGTGAGATATACCTGCTGGAACGCGTGCTACGAGTGGGTGTTGTTATCGTGACCAGTGAGCTGAGATAAGGCGGAGCTTTACCTAGCATAGACTAAAAAGATGACCTGGAACCAGTGGGTCTGGCGACGAATATGTAGCGAGGGCCAGCCGACTAGAGCATACAGGTCGTAGTGGCCATATCAATACAATTGACCCTTTCTTTACACTGTTCTAATGAAAGTACATTTCCATAATATCATCTAGCTTCCATAAACGTCGAACAAGGCTTGAACCCAGGATTGAACCCATGTGCTTCAGTTTACAAAAACAGATGACTTAGCACATCTATTTCCTTCTTAAAATGTCAACATTCTGGAAAGTAGAGTTGTGCAAAAGCTCATTTCACAACTAAATATACTCATCAGAAAATTTGGGGATTAACTTCAGAGCGCATGCATTTCAAGTATTAGCTATACCGTAGAGGTTCATCCCCTTACTATATAATAGCAGGGTTGGCATTTTGAGAACTTTTTTTTTTCTTCAAAGTCCTCCAGTGAAAGAACCTTCCCATGGTACCAGCTATCTTTCAGTAAGGAACGGATGGGATTTGAACCCATGATCTTCGGTTTACAAGACCGACGCCTTACCGCTTGGCCACCATGCCACTCTATGCTGCAAGATATTTATCAATATTCTGGAAAGTAGTAGTTGTGTAATGTGAATTTGGCACACAAATAACATCTCTGTTTCCTGTGAGAATTTCAACATTCTGGAAAGTAGGAGTTGTGTAATGTGAATTTGGCACACAAATACTCAGTGGAGAACCTTGGGATTGAACCAAGTACTAAAATAGCATGCACTCCCCCTCTGAGCTTCGATCCAATTTTATTTGCAGATAAAATGCAATATTAATACAATGTACTTTTTATATACACCACTCCATTGAAACTACAATGAAATGATAGCAGCAATTCTAAATACACGCAAGTATGGACAGTCATCTAACCCATGAACTTCAGTTTTTGAAAATGATGCAATTGAAGTTGGCAACCATGCCACTGTTAGCAATTGGATATGTAGACGGACGAGTCGGTCAAGGATCGATTCAGACAAGGTGGTAAATTGTATGACAAGCTACAGTTTATTCAGAGTGAAGATATCTAGAACAGCGTAATTACGGCTCTCCCGCTGGTTCGTACGGAAGCGCAGACGAAGAAGAGGCCGTTACGATCAGTACACCACTATTATATAGAAAAGAAAGTAGGTTGATTCTGGAAGATCGGATCTTTGGATTGGTTCAGCTGGGGTGTAGTCTGTAGTCTTCCGCCATTGGCTCAGTAGTCTGTCCGTCATCGTAGAATCCTCTTCGGGCATTCAACGTTCAGAGACAACGGAGATCATGTGTGTGTGCGCTGGTTTTGGCCATTAGTGTAATGCGGGAGCTATCCTGTAGGGGACCCCACAGGCTCAACTCTGAGTTGTAGCCCCCCCTTAACAATAGTTTGGTCACCTACATGAGAAATAGCATTTCTCTACAAAACCCTCTCTTCACGTCTCACCAGAGACGTGACACAACCTAACTGGATCCAGACACAAAGAGAAACTTCTCCCAAGGGGACTATGAAATAAGGCACGGTTTTAAACCAAAATAGATATATATGTATTACATCATGTTCTCCATTCAATCCCACTATGTACTAAGTTGGCTACCAGCCACCTAGGAACTTACAACCCTCATTTTACAGAGCGGAGAACAACAGCTCAAAATAAAAGTAAATGCTTGTCTACATAAGCCAACTTTTTTCCCGCAGGAAAAAGTTGTGATTCCCTCTCTTCACATCTCCAAAGAGATGTGACTTAAACTAGGCAAGTCAGGCGGAATGATCCACTTGCATAACACATACATACATCCCCATAAGGCAACAGCAGATATAATGTAAATCTAATAGGCACTCTCCTCCTCATCCTCGAATTCAAGTAGGTCTTTATCCAGCAGAGGAAACATCTGGGAAGGGGAGGAAGGGTCAATGGCTTTAGAGATAACCCTAGTGGCAAGGGAACGGATGCATGGAATGCAACAGCATCCACAGAGAACTAAAATGGCAGCGAACACCGAAATGGATACCCAAATGGAGGACACCAGGGTTTTATATTTACCAAACGCACTCATCCAGGAGTCCCACATCGAGGTATCCATCCCAGAATGAGATTTCATTTTACCATTGAGCGTCCTCAAACCTTCTAGGGCCATGGTCAAGCTACCATCGGAGGCTGCGTTATTAGGGATGAAAGTGCAACACTGTTCACCAAACATAGTACAAGCTCCACCTTTCTCCGCCAGTAGCATATCTACTGCAATGCGATTCTGGAATGTCATAAGAGAAGTTGCAGCCAGGCTCTCATGCTCCATACCGTTATGAAGGCTTCAGGCATGATGATGCACCCCCCTCAATATTCTATGATATAACTCTCATCAGCAAGCCTGCGACTTTTTCAACATTCTCACCGGTTCCAGCTCCAACTGAAACACCTCATGTACCACACTCGCTTTGTCCCCGACCTCATTCATATCGATATTAGTCCCCGACTGAATATCAAGCGTGTTTCATGCACAGGATTTGATTCTTACAAATCTTCATTTACGCCAGTAAGCAGACCAGTGGGAGACGCAATGGCCCCGCCTTCTGTTCATTCTCTGTTTGGTCCCTTGGTTCTTAAATACATGGCTTTTATTTCTTTCAACTTCCTTGTCTCTGGCCTCCTGCTACGTCCCTCTCAACTCACATTCCATTGTTTTCAGCTGGGCCCCTGTTGGCGGCCACCCCCCTAGATAACCTGCTTGTGTCCATCTTAACTTCAATCCCTCCCAAACTTTCTTTATAGGCGTCCATCGTTCCTTTCCCCCTGATCTATATTCAATTTTTTGTTCTAGGAACTCATTAAACCTCAGCTTTGGAGTATTGGGAGTCGCCATTGTGAATTTGCTTTAAACGTAATTTAATTTAATTCAATCGGAATTTAATCGTAGTTTTAATCGAAATTCTCTCCTTCTATCTGAATATAGTTAGCATATACTTCGCCCGACGTTGATTAGTACCCACGATGTATTCGAAGAGACACTATTGCTCGTGCTCTGCCTTATCTCAGAGCTTCTCCTTCGTATATTCAGGTTGAGAAAAACCGCATGGGTTTGTATAGCATTATGGAGCGCACAACCAAGGGATCTATTCGACTATTTAGTCTCAATATTTAAATATTATATTCAGATATTATTTCAATTATACATCAGTCATTTCATTCCTGATTATACATTTATACATGTACCTATTAACATAGGTACATAGGTACAATATAGAAGTTTCGGATTTATCCAATATCCCTTATTATAATTCTCTCTCTCTCCCTCTATCTAACCACCAACAATCTTAATGGAAACAATTACAACCACATTGCATTTTAACATAACATAACATAAACAGTTACAAATAGACAAAACAAGACAAAACAGCACGTTATATCTCTGACCCCTGAAAGCCGATCCTTATCAGTGAATTTCTATCAGACTGAGCCGTACCGGGCCACAGGATAAAATTACAATTTATCCCCCTCGGCGCCAGATTTGAAGAATAGTAATTAGCTATCCCCTACTGATCTCTATTCCTGATCCCTATCGAGCTGACCCCTATCAGAATTATTACACATGTCCGACCCCTATCGGTGAATCTCTATCAG
The DNA here is from genome assembly GCF_002021735.2 of Oncorhynchus kisutch. Taxonomy (NCBI): domain Eukaryota; kingdom Metazoa; phylum Chordata; class Actinopteri; order Salmoniformes; family Salmonidae; genus Oncorhynchus; species Oncorhynchus kisutch. Next base: position 16,064 of record NW_022264431.1, read on the forward strand.
ACTGAGCCGTACCGGGTCACGGGATAAAATTACAATTTATCCCCTCGGTGCCAGATTTGAAGAATAGTAATTAGCTATCCCCTACTGATCTCTATTCCCGACCCCTATCGGAACTATCACACATGTCCGACCCCTATCGGTGAATCTCTATCAGACTGAGCCGTACCGGGTCACGGGATAAAATTACAATTTATCCCCTCGGTGCCAGATTTGAAGAATAGTAATTAGCTATCCCCTACTGATCTCTATTCCCGACCCCTATCGGAACTATCACACATGTCCGACCCCTATCGGTGAATCTCTATCAGACTGAGCCGTACCGGGTCACGGGATAAAATTACAATTTATCCCCTCCGTGCCAGATTTGAAGAATAGTAATTAGCTATCCCCTACTGATCTCTATTCCCGACCCCTATCGGAACTATCACACATGTCCGACCCCTATCGGTGAATCTCTATCAGACTGAGCCGTACCGGGCCACAGGATAAAATTACAATTTATCCCCCTCGGCGCCAGATTTGAAGAATAGTAATTAGCTATCCCCTACTGATCTCTATTCCCGACCCCTATCGGAACTATCAAAGACAAAACAGTGATCACTCATCATTGAAAGCTAGCAGACTGTGCTGACCGGACTGATATCTCATCAATGATTTAAATCACACCGGCCGTCGCCGGTTCGTTACTACATATGTTCACATACACTGTTATTTCGACTCGTCAGCAAATTATAAATTTACACAAGAATTCATACTTACTCGGAAAAACTGATAAAAATTTGGACAGACTATTCGACAATATGCAAAGTTTGATTTAACAGGCTTTTGCTTACCTTATTTTTTTTTTTTATGGTGCACCTTGAAATCAGTTTTCCGAGTTGAGCAGAATTGTTGCCCTCCCCCGAAAGTCTTCACCCGTCTTTCTTATTTATTTAATGAATCGTCCTTTCCCCAACTCGCCTTCTCCACACCCAAATCAACTCACTTCGACTGGATCGTTAGTAAACTATACTCTGCTACCATTTCTGTTAGCAATTGGATATGTAGACGGACGAGTCGGTCAAGGATCGATTCAGACAAGGTGGTAAATTGTATGACAAGCTACAGTTTATTCAGAGTGAAGATATCTAGAACAGCGTAATTACGGCTCTCCCGCTGGTTCGTACGGAAGCGCAGACGAAGAAGAGGCCGTTACGATCAGTACACCACTATTATATAGAAAAGAAAGTAGGTTGATTCTGGAAGATCGGATCTTTGGATTGGTTCAGCTGGGGTGTAGTCTGTAGTCTTCCGCCATTGGCTCAGTAGTCTGTCCGTCATCGTAGAATCCTCTTCGGGCATTCAACGTTCAGAGACAACGGAGATCATGTGTGTGTGCGCTGGTTTTGGCCATTAGTGTAATGCGGGAGCTATCCTGTAGGGGACCCCACAGGCTCAACTCTGAGTTGTAGCCCCCCCTTAACAATAGTTTGGTCACCTACATGAGAAATAGCATTTCTCTACACCACTTCTGTTACATAAATGTACGAACAGGGATTGAACACATGTTCTTCAGATTACAAGAGCAAATTATTTAGCACGTCTCTGTTTCCTGCTGAGAATTTCAACATTCTGGAAAGTAGGAGATGGGCCATTGCAAAAATTTGAATGGAGAAGCTGGGGATTGAACCCAGGACCTCATACATGCAAAGCATGCGCTCTACCACTGAGCTACATCCCCTTTCTGGGAAAGAAATGGTTTTTTCTTATTTTTTTACATTTCACCTATAATTAATCAGGTAAGCTAGTTGAGAACAAGTTTTCATATTCAACTGCGACCTGGCCAAGATAAAGCAAAGCAGCGCAACACAAACAACAACACAGAGTTACAGATGGAATAAACAAGCGTACAGTCAATAACACAATAGAAGAAAAAAAAGAAAGTCTATATACAGTGCGTGCAAATGGAGGTAAGGCAAGAAATAGGCCATAGTAGCGAAGTATTTACAATTTAGCAAATTAACACTGGAGTGATAGATGAGCAGATGATGATGTGCAAGTAGAAATACTGGTGTGCAAAGAGCAGAAAGTATATTAAAACAATATGGGGATGAGGTAGGTAGATTGGGTGGGCTATTTACAGATGGGCTTTGTACAGCTGCAGCGATCAGTTAGCTGCTCAGATAGCCGATGTTTAAAGTTAGCAGTGTTGCCAACACCTCAGTAAGGAAAGTAGCTATTGGCTGTCCTAAAAGTCACTAGAAGTTGCTAAATGATGTCATCACCTAATTTGCATAATTGTCCATGTGCATGTAATTGTGATGGACACTGTAGGAGTGAGGAATAACATTGTGGAAGAGACAAAAAGTGAGTAAAATGAAAATGTCTGCAAGTATTCAGAGGGGTCTGAATACTTGCTAAATACAGCGACTAAGTCGCTAAGTTGGCAACACTGAAAGTTAGTGAGGGAAATATGTCTCCAGCTTCAGCGATTTTTGCAATTCGTTCCAGTCATTGTCAGCAGAGAACTGTAAGGAAAGGCGGCCAAAGGAGGTGTTGGCTTTGGGGATGACCAGTGAGATATACCTGCTGGAACGCGTGCTACGGGTGGGTGTTGTTATCGTGACCAGTGAGCTGAGATAAGGCGGAGCTTTACCTAGCATAGACTAAAAAGATGACCTGGAACCAGTGGGTCTGGCGACGAATATGTAGCGAGGGCCAGCCGACTAGAGCATACAGGTCGTAGTGGCCATATCAATACAATTGACCCTTTCTTTACACTGTTCTAATGAAAGTACATTTCCATAATATCATCTAGCTTCCATAAACGTCGAACAAGGCTTGAACCCAGGATTGAACCCATGTGCTTCAGTTTACAAAAACAGATGACTTAGCACATCTATTTCCTTCTTAAAATGTCAACATTCTGGAAAGTAGAGTTGTGTAAAAGCTCATTTCACAACTAAATATACTCATCAGAAAATTTGGGGATTAACTTCAGAGAGCATGCATTTCAAGTATTAGCTCTACCGTAGAGGTTCATCCCCTTACTATATAATAGCAGGGTTGCCATTTTGAGAACTTTTTTTTTTCTTCAAAGTCCTCCAGTGAAAGAAACTTCCCATGGTACCAGCTATCTTTCTGTAAGGCACGGATGGGATTTGAACCCATGATCTTCGGTTTACAAGACCGACGACTTACCGCTTGGCCACCATGCCACTCTATGCTTCAAGATATTTATCAATATTCTGGAAAGTAGTAGTTGTGTAATGTGAATTTGGCACACAAATAACATCTCTGTTTCCTGTGAGAATTTCAACATTCTGGAAAGTAGGAGTTGTGTAATGTGAATTTGGCACACAAATACTCAGTGGAGAACCTTGGGATTGAACCAAGTACTAAAATAGCATGCACTCCCCCTCTGAGCTTCGATCCAATTTTATTTGCAGATAAAATGCAATATTAATACAATGTACTTTTTATATACACCACTCCATTGAAACTACAATGAAATGATAGCAGCAATTCTAAATACACGCAAGTATGGACAGTCATCTAACCCATGAACTTCAGTTTTTGAAAATGATGCAATTGAAGTTGGCAACCATGCCACTTCTGTTACATAAATGTACAAACAGGGATTGAACACATGTTCTTCAGATTACAAGAGCAAATTATTTAGCACGTCTCTGTTTCCTGCTGAGAATTTCAACATTCTGGAAAGTAGGAGATGGGCCATTGCAAAAATTTGAATAGAGAAGCTGGGGATTGAACCCAGGACCTCATACATGCGAAGCATGCGCTCTACCACTGAGCGACATCCCCTTTCTGGGAAAGAAATGGTTTTTTCTTATTTTTTTACATTTCACCTATAATTAATCAGGTAAGCTAGTTGAGAACAAGTTTTCATATTCAACTGCGACCTGGCCAAGATAAAGCAAAGCAGCGCAACACAAACAACAACACAGAGTTACAGATGGAATAAACAAGCGTACAGTCAATAACACAATAGAAGAAAAAAAAGAAAGTCTATATACAGTGCGTGCAAATGGAGGTAAGGCAAGAAATAGGCCATAGTAGCGAAGTATTTACAATTTAGCAAATTAACACTGGAGTGATAGATGAGCAGATGATGATGTGCAAGTAGAAATACTGGTGTGCAAAGAGCAGAAAGTATATTAAAACAATATGGGGATGAGGTAGGTAGATTGGGTGGGCTATTTACAGATGGGCTTTGTACAGCTGCAGCGATCAGTTAGCTGCTCAGATAGCAGATGTTTAAAGTTAGCAGTGTTGCCAACACCTCAGTAAGGAAAGTAGCTATTGGCTGTCCTAAAAGTCACTAGAAGTTGCTAAATGATGTCATCACCTAATTTGCATAATTGTCCATGTGCATGTAATTGTGATGGACACTGTAGGAGTGAGGAATAACATTGTGGAAGAGACAAAAAGTGAGTAAAATGAAAATGTCTGCAAGTATTCAGAGGGGTCTGAATACTTGCTAAATACAGCGACTAAGTCGCTAAGTTGGCAACACTGAAAGTTAGTGAGGGAAATATGTCTCCAGCTTCAGCGATTTTTGCAATTCGTTCCAGTCATTGTCAGCAGAGAACTGGAAGGAAAGGCGGCCAAAGGAGGTGTTGGCTTTGGGGATGACCAGTGAGATATACCTGCTGGAACGCGTGCTACGAGTGGGTGTTGTTATCGTGACCAGTGAGCTGAGATAAGGCGGAGCTTTACCTAGCATAGACTAAAAAGATGACCTGGAACCAGTGGGTCTGGCGACGAATATGTAGCGAGGGCCAGCCGACTAGAGCATACAGGTCGTAGTGGCCATATCAATACAATTGACCCTTTCTTTACACTGTTCTAATGAAAGTACATTTCCATAATATCATCTAGCTTCCATAAACGTCGAACAAGGCTTGAACCCAGGATTGAACCCATGTGCTTCAGTTTACAAAAACAGATGACTTAGCACATCTATTTCCTTCTTAAAATGTCAACATTCTGGAAAGTAGAGTTGTGCAAAAGCTCATTTCACAACTAAATATACTCATTAGAAAATTTGGGGATTAACTTCAGAGCGCATGCATTTCAAGTATTAACTCTACCGTAGAGGTTCATCCCCTTACTATATAATAGCAGGGTTGGCATTTTGAGAACTTTTTTTTTTCTTCAAAGTCCTCCAGTGAAAGAACCTTCCCATGGTACCATCTATCTTTCAGTAAGGCAAGGATGGGATTTGAACCCATGATCTTCGGTTTACAAGACCGACGCCTTACCGCTTGGCCACCATGCCACTCTATGCTGCAAAATATTTATCAATATTCTGGAAAGTAGTAGTTGTGTAATGTGAATTTGGCACACAAATAACATCTCTGTTTCCTGTGAGAATTTCAACATTCTGGAAAGTAGGAGTTGTGTAATGTGAATTTGGCACACAAATACTCAGTGGAGAACCTTGGGATTGAACCAAGTACTAAAATAGCATGCACTCCCCCTCTGAGCTTCGATCCAATTTTATTTGCAGATAAAATGCAATATTAATACAATGTACTTTTTATATACACTACTCCATTGAAACTACAATGAAATGATAGCAGCAATTCTAAATACACGCAAGTATGGACAGTCATCTAACCCATGAACTTCAGTTTTTGAAAATGATGCAATTGAAGTTGGCAACCATGCCACTTCTGTTACATAAATGTACGAACAGGGATTGAACACATGTTCTTCAGATTACAAGAGCAAATTATTTAGCACGTCTCTGTTTCCTGCTGAGAATTTCAACATTCTGGAAAGTAGGAGATGGGCCATTGCAAAAATTTGAATGGAGAAGCTGGGGATTGAACCAAGGACCTCATACATGCAAAGCATGCGCTCTACCACTGAGCTACATCCCCTTTCTGGGAAAGAAATAGTTTTTTCTTATTTTTTTAAATTTCACCTATAATTAATCAGGTAAGCTAGTTGAGAACAAGTTTTCATATTCAACTGCGACCTGGCCAAGATAAAGCAAAGCAGCGCAACACAAACAACAACACAGAGTTACAGATGGAATAAACAAGCGTACAGTCAATAACACAATAGAAGAAAAAAAAGAAAGTCTATATACAGTGCGTGCAAATGGAGGTAAGGCAAGAAATAGGCCATAGTAGCGAAGTATTTACAATTTAGCAAATTAACACTGGAGTGATAGATGAGCAGATGATGATGTGCAAGTAGAAATACTGGTGTGCAAAGAGCAGAAAGTATATTAAAACAATATGGGGATGAGGTAGGTAGATTGGGTGGGCTATTTACAGATGGGCTTTGTACAGCTGCAGCGATCAGTTAGCTGCTCAGATAGCCGATGTTTAAAGTTAGCAGTGTTGCCAACACCTCAGTAAGGAAAGTAGCTATTGGCTGTCCTAAAAGTCACTAGAAGTTGCTAAATGATGTCATCACCTAATTTGCATAATTGTCCATGTGCATGTAATTGTGATGGACACTGTAGGAGTGAGGAATAACATTGTGGAAGAGACAAAAAGTGAGTAAAATGAAAATGTCTGCAAGTATTCAGAGGGGTCTGAATACTTGCTAAATACAGCGACTAAGTCGCTAAGTTGGCAACACTGAAAGTTAGTGAGGGAAATATGTCTCCAGCTTCAGCGATTTTTGCAATTCGTTCCAGTCATTGTCAGCAGAGAACTGGAAGGAAAGGCGGCCAAAGGAGGTGTTGGCTTTGGGGATGACCAGTGAGATATACCTGCTGGAACGCGTGCTACGGGTGGGTGTTGTTATCGTGACCAGTGAGCTGAGATAAGGCGGAGCTTTACCTAGCATAGACTAAAAAGATGACCTGGAACCAGTGGGTCTGGCGACGAATATGTAGCGAGGGCCAGCCGACTAGAGCATACAGGTCGTAGTGGCCATATCAATACAATTGACCCTTTCTTTACACTGTTCTAATGAAAGTACATTTCCATAATATCATCTAGCTTCCATAAACGTCGAACAAGGCTTGAACCCAGGATTGAACCCATGTGCTTCAGTTTACAAAAACAGATGACTTAGCACATCTATTTCCTTCTTAAAATGTCAACATTCTGGAAAGTAGAGTTGTGCAAAAGCTCATTTCACAACTAAATATACTCATCAGAAAATTTTGGGATTCACTTCAGAGCGCATGCATTTAAAGTATTAGCTCTACCGTAGAGGTACATCCCCTTACTATATAATAGCAGGGTTGCCAATTTGAGAACTTTTTTTTTTCTTCAAAGTCCTCCAGTGAAAGAACCTTCCCATGGTACCAGCTATCTTTCAGTAAGGCACGGATGGGATTTGAACCCATGATCTTCGGTTTACAAGACCGACGCCTTACCGCTTGGCCACCATGCCACTCTATGCTGCAAGATATTTATCAATATTCTGGAAAGTAGTAGTTGTGTAATGTGAATTTGGCACACAAATAACATCTCTGTTTCCTGTGAGAATTTCAACATTCTGGAAAGTAGGAGTTGTGTAATGTGAATTTGGCACACAAATACTCAGTGGAGAACCTTGGGATTGAACCAAGTACTAAAATAGCATGCACTCCCCCTCTGAGCTTCGATCCAATTTTATTTGCAGATAAAATGCAATATTAATACAATGTACTTTTTATATACACCACTCCATTGAAACTACAATGAAATGATAGCAGCAATTCTAAATACACGCAAGTATGGACAGTCATCTAACCCATGAACTTCAGTTTTTGAAAATGATGCAATTGAAGTTGGCAACCATGCCACTTCTGTTACATAAATGTACGAACAGGGATTGAACACATGTTCTTCAGATTACAAGAGCAAATTATTTAGCACGTCTCTGTTTCCTGCTGAGAATTTCAACATTCTGGAAAGTAGGAGATGGGCCATTGCAAAAATTTGGATGGAGAAGCTGGGGATTGAACCCAGGACCTCATACATGCGAAGCATGCACTCTACCACTGAGCTACATCCCCTTTCTGGGAAAGTAATGGTTTTTTCTTATTTTTTTAAATTTCACCTATAATTAATCAGGTAAGCTAGTTGAGAACAAGTTTTCATATTCAACTGCGACCTGGCCAAGATAAAGCAAAGCAGCGCAACACAAACAACAACACAGAGTTACAGATGGAATAAACAAGCGTACAGTCAATAACACAATAGAAGAAAAAAAAGAAAGTCTATATACAGTGCGTGCAAATGGAGGTAAGGCAAGAAATAGGCCATAGTAGCGAAGTATTTACAATTTAGCAAATTAACACTGGAGTGATAGATGAGCAGATGATGATGTGCAAGTAGAAATACTGGTGTGCAAAGAGCAGAAAGTATATTAAAACAATATGGGGATGAGGTAGGTAGATTGGGTGGGCTATTTACAGATGGGCTTTGTACAGCTGCAGCGATCAGTTAGCTGCTCAGATAGCCGATGTTTAAAGTTAGCAGTGTTGCCAACACCTCAGTAAGGAAAGTAGCTATTGGCTGTCCTAAAAGTCACTAGAAGTTGCTAAATGATGTCATCACCTAATTTGCATAATTGTCCATGTGCATGTAATTGTGATGGACACTGTAGGAGTGAGGAATAACATTGTGGAAGAGACAAAAAGTGAGTAAAATGAAAATGTCTGCAAGTATTCAGAGGGGTCTGAATACTTGCTAAATACAGCGACTAAGTCGCTAAGTTGGCAACACTGAAAGTTAGTGAGGGAAATATGTCTCCAGCTTCAGCGATTTTTGCAATTCGTTCCAGTCATTGTCAGCAGAGAACTGGAAGGAAAGGCGGCCAAAGGAGGTGTTGGCTTTGGGGATGACCAGTGAGATATACCTGCTGGAACGCGTGCTACGAGTGGGTGTTGTTATCGTGACCAGTGAGCTGAGATAAGGCGGAGCTTTACCTAGCATAGACTAAAAAGATGACCTGGAACCAGTGGGTCTGGCGACGAATATGTAGCGAGGGCCAGCCGACTAGAGCATACAGGTCGTAGTGGCCATATCAATACAATTGACCCTTTCTTTACACTGTTCTAATGAAAGTACATTTCCATAATATCATCTAGCTTCCATAAACGTCGAACAAGGCTTGAACCCAGGATTGAACCCATGTGCTTCAGTTTACAAAAACAGATGACTTAGCACATCTATTTCCTTCTTAAAATGTCAACATTCTGGAAAGTAGAGTTGTGCAAAAGCTCATTTCACAACTAAATATACTCATCAGAAAATTTGGGGATTAACTTCAGAGCGCATGCATTTCAAGTATTAGCTATACCGTAGAGGTTCATCCCCTTACTATATAATAGCAGGGTTGGCATTTTGAGAACTTTTTTTTTTCTTCAAAGTCCTCCAGTGAAAGAACCTTCCCATGGTACCAGCTATCTTTCAGTAAGGAACGGATGGGATTTGAACCCATGATCTTCGGTTTACAAGACCGACGCCTTACCGCTTGGCCACCATGCCACTCTATGCTGCAAGATATTTATCAATATTCTGGAAAGTAGTAGTTGTGTAATGTGAATTTGGCACACAAATAACATCTCTGTTTCCTGTGAGAATTTCAACATTCTGGAAAGTAGGAGTTGTGTAATGTGAATTTGGCACACAAATACTCAGTGGAGAACCTTGGGATTGAACCAAGTACTAAAATAGCATGCACTCCCCCTCTGAGCTTCGATCCAATTTTATTTGCAGATAAAATGCAATATTAATACAATGTACTTTTTATATACACCACTCCATTGAAACTACAATGAAATGATAGCAGCAATTCTAAATACACGCAAGTATGGACAGTCATCTAACCCATGAACTTCAGTTTTTGAAAATGATGCAATTGAAGTTGGCAACCATGCCACTGTTAGCAATTGGATATGTAGACGGACGAGTCGGTCAAGGATCGATTCAGACAAGGTGGTAAATTGTATGACAAGCTACAGTTTATTCAGAGTGAAGATATCTAGAACAGCGTAATTACGGCTCTCCCGCTGGTTCGTACGGAAGCGCAGACGAAGAAGAGGCCGTTACGATCAGTACACCACTATTATATAGAAAAGAAAGTAGGTTGATTCTGGAAGATCGGATCTTTGGATTGGTTCAGCTGGGGTGTAGTCTGTAGTCTTCCGCCATTGGCTCAGTAGTCTGTCCGTCATCGTAGAATCCTCTTCGGGCATTCAACGTTCAGAGACAACGGAGATCATGTGTGTGTGCGCTGGTTTTGGCCATTAGTGTAATGCGGGAGCTATCCTGTAGGGGACCCCACAGGCTCAACTCTGAGTTGTAGCCCCCCCTTAACAATAGTTTGGTCACCTACATGAGAAATAGCATTTCTCTACAAAACCCTCTCTTCACGTCTCACCAGAGACGTGACACAACCTAACTGGATCCAGACACAAAGAGAAACTTCTCCCAAGGGGACTATGAAATAAGGCACGGTTTTAAACCAAAATAGATATATATGTATTACATCATGTTCTCCATTCAATCCCACTATGTACTAAGTTGGCTACCAGCCACCTAGGAACTTACAACCCTCATTTTACAGAGCGGAGAACAACAGCTCAAAATAAAAGTAAATGCTTGTCTACATAAGCCAACTTTTTTCCCGCAGGAAAAAGTTGTGATTCCCTCTCTTCACATCTCCAAAGAGATGTGACTTAAACTAGGCAAGTCAGGCGGAATGATCCACTTGCATAACACATACATACATCCCCATAAGGCAACAGCAGATATAATGTAAATCTAATAGGCACTCTCCTCCTCATCCTCGAATTCAAGTAGGTCTTTATCCAGCAGAGGAAACATCTGGGAAGGGGAGGAAGGGTCAATGGCTTTAGAGATAACCCTAGTGGCAAGGGAACGGATGCATGGAATGCAACAGCATCCACAGAGAACTAAAATGGCAGCGAACACCGAAATGGATACCCAAATGGAGGACACCAGGGTTTATATTTACCAAACGCACTCATCCAGGAGTCCCACATCGAGGTATCCATCCCAGAATGAGATTTCATTTTACCATTGAGCGTCCTCAAACCTTCTAGGGCCATGGTCAAGCTACCATCGGAGGCTGCGTTATTAGGGATGAAAGTGCAACACTGTTCACCAAACATAGTACAAGCTCCACCTTTCTCCGCCAGTAGCATATCTACTGCAATGCGATTCTGGAATGTCATAAGAGAAGTTGCAGCCAGGCTCTCATGCTCCATACCGTTATGAAGGCTTCAGGCATGATGATGCACCCCCCTCAATATTCTATGATATAACTCTCATCAGCAAGCCTGCGACTTTTTCAACATTCTCACCGGTTCCAGCTCCAACTGAAACACCTCATGTACCACACTCGCTTTGTCCCCGACCTCATTCATATCGATATTAGTCCCCGACTGAATATCAAGCGTGTTTCATGCACAGGATTTGATTCTTACAAATCTTCATTTACGCCAGTAAGCAGACCAGTGGGAGACGCAATGGCCCCGCCTTCTGTTCATTCTCTGTTTGGTCCCTTGGTTCTTAAATACATGGCTTTTATTTCTTTCAACTTCCTTGTCTCTGGCCTCCTGCTACGTCCCTCTCAACTCACATTCCATTGTTTTCAGCTGGGCCCCTGTTGGCGGCCACCCCCCTAGATAACCTGCTTGTGTCCATCTTAACTTCAATCCCTCCCAAACTTTCTTTATAGGCGTCCATCGTTCCTTTCCCCCTGATCTATATTCAATTTTTTGTTCTAGGAACTCATTAAACCTCAGCTTTGGAGTATTGGGAGTCGCCATTGTGAATTTGCTTTAAACGTAATTTAATTTAATTCAATCGGAATTTAATCGTAGTTTTAATCGAAATTCTCTCCTTCTATCTGAATATAGTTAGCATATACTTCGCCCGACGTTGATTAGTACCCACGATGTATTCGAAGAGACACTATTGCTCGTGCTCTGCCTTATCTCAGAGCTTCTCCTTCGTATATTCAGGTTGAGAAAAACCGCATGGGTTTGTATAGCATTATGGAGCGCACAACCAAGGGATCTATTCGACTATTTAGTCTCAATATTTAAATATTATATTCAGATATTATTTCAATTATACATCAGTCATTTCATTCCTGATTATACATTTATACATGTACCTATTAACATAGGTACATAGGTACAATATAGAAGTTTCGGATTTATCCAATATCCCTTATTATAATTCTCTCTCTCTCCCTCTATCTAACCACCAACAATCTTAATGGAAACAATTACAACCACATTGCATTTTAACATAACATAACATAAACAGTTACAAATAGACAAAACAAGACAAAACAGCACGTTATATCTCTGACCCCTGAAAGCCGATCCTTATCAGTGAATTTCTATCAGACTGAGCCGTACCGGGCCACAGGATAAAATTACAATTTATCCCCCTCGGCGCCAGATTTGAAGAATAGTAATTAGCTATCCCCTACTGATCTCTATTCCTGATCCCTATCGAGCTGACCCCTATCAGAATTATTACACATGTCCGACCCCTATCGGTGAATCTCTATCAGACTGAGCCGTACCGGGTCCCGGGATAAAATTACAATTTATCCCCTCGGTGCCAGATTTGAAGAATAGTAATTAGCTATCCCCTACTGATCTCTATTCCCGACCCCTATCGGAACTATCACACATGTCCGACCCCTATCGGTGAATCTCTATCAGACTGAGCCGTACCGGGTCACGGGATAAATTACAATTTATCCCCTCGGTGCCAGATTTGAAGAATAGTAATTAGCTATCCCCTACTGATCTCTATTCCCGACCCCTATCGGAACTATCACACATGTCCGACCCCTATCGGTGAATCTCTATCAGACTGAGCCGTACCGGGTCACGGGATAAATTACCAATTTATCCCCTCCGGTGCCAGATTTGAAGAATAGTAATTAGCTATCCCCTACTGATCTCTATTCCCGACCCCTATCGGAACTTATCACACATGTCCCGACCCCTATCGGTGAATCTCTATCAGATGAGCCGTACCGGGCCACAGGATAAAATTACAATTTATCCCCCCTCGGCGCCAGATTTGAAGAATAGTAATAGCTATCCCCTACTGATCTCTATCCCGACCCCTATCGGAACTATCAAAGACAAACCAGTGATCACTCATCATTGAAAGCTAGCAGACTGTGCTGACCGGACTGATATCTCATCAATTGATTTAAATCACACCGCCGTCGCCGGTTCGTTAATACATATGTTCACATACACT
>NW_022264432.1:0-29264 GCF_002021735.2 Oncorhynchus kisutch
ATTTTGCCCTAAGCTGTCAAAGGACCAGTAAACTATAATGTTGTTTTTCAGAGTTGATGGAAAGTGACTAGACAGTGGCATTTATACCATTCTGGATTAGTAGTTCTTAAGTATGTCTGTGTTGTCCTCCATGTCCTCTATAAAGAGTCTGAATGATTTGCCTTACAATTAGCTTACAGACACATATCAACAAATACTTTGTTTGTGCTGGTCTTTGATTTAGTATTTATTCTGAATTCAATTACTTACAGAACTTTCTTTTTTGTATCATTGTAGTGTTCCAGAACACAGCTGGGGAAGGAAACGACATCTGAGGCAGGTAACTGCCAAAATAAAGTTAACACCAACATAATGTGTCTTAATAGGGCGTTGGGCGACCACGAGCCAGAACAGCTTGGCATAGATTCTACAAGTGTCTGGAACTCTATTGGTGGAATCCAACACCATTTTCACACAAAAAAATCCATAAATTGGGTGTTTGTTGATGGTGGTAGAAAACGTAGACTCAGGCACCCCTCCAAAATCTCCCAGAAGTGTTCAATTGGGTTGAGATCTGGTGACGTAAACGGCCGTGGCTTATGGCTCACATTGTTTTTCATGCTCATCAAACCCATTCAGTAACCACTCGTGTCCTATGGATGGGAGCATTGTCATCCTACGGACAAGTATTGTCCTGACTTTGAAGAATCCCTGTACTGATTCCCTGCTATTCTACAAAGTTTGCCATGAGGATGAGCGAAAATGTTGCAGTTTTCAATCGCGCTATAACACGGATCTTTGGGGCATAGCTATGGTAGCCGAGAATAATGGTGAAAATAATTTGTAATATCTTTATTCTATTTCACCTTTATTTAACCAGGTAGGCTAGTTGAAAACACCTTTATTTAACCAGGTAGGCTAGTTGAAAACACCTTTATTTAACCAGGTAGGCTAGTTGAAAACACCTTTATTTAACCAGGTAGGCTAACCAAGTTCTCATTTACAACTGTGACCTGGCCAAGATAAAGAAAAGCAGTGCGACACAAAAAACAACACAGAGTTACACATGGAATAAACAAACATGCAGTCAATAATACAATAGGAAACGTCTATACACAGTGTGTGCAAATGAGGTAGGATAAGGGAGGTAAGGCAATAAATAGGCAAATAGCAATTAAACACTGGAGTGATAGATGTGCAGAAGATGTTTGGTTTTTTCACCTTTATTTAACCAGGTAGGCTAGTTGAGAACAAGTTCTCATTTACAACTGCGACCTGGCCAAGATAAAGCATAGCAGTGTGAACAGATACCGACACAGAGTTACACATGGAGTAAACAATAAACAAGTCAATAACACAGTAGAACAAAGAGTCTATATACATTGTGTGCAAAAGGCATGAGGTAGGCAAATAATTACAATTTAGCAGATTAACACTGGAGTGATAAATGATCAGATGGTCATGTGCAGGTAGAGATACTGGTGTGCAAAAGATCAGAAAAGTAAATAAATAAAAACAGTATGAGGATGAGGTAGGTGAATTGGATGGGCTATTTCCCGATGGACTATGTACAGCTGCAGCGATCGGTTAGCTGCTCAGATAGCAGATGTTTAAAGTTGGTGAGGGAGATAAAAGTCTCCAACTTCAGCGATTTTTGCAATTCGTTCCAGTCACAGGCAGCAGAGAACTGGAAGGAAAGGCGGCCAAAAGAGGTGTTGACTTTAGGGATGACCAGTGTGATACACCTGCTGGAGCGCGTGCTACGGGTGGGTGTTGCCATCGTGACCAGTGAACTGAGATAAGGCGGAGCTTTACCTAGCATGGACTTGTAGATGACCTGGAGCCAGTGGGTCTGGCGACGAATATGTAGCGAGGGCCAGCCGACTAGAGCATACAGGTCGCAGTGGTGGGTGGTATAAGGTGCTTTAGTAACAAATGGATGGCACTGTGATAAACTGCATCCAGTTTGCTGAGTAGAGTTTTGGAAGCTATTTTGTAGAGGACATCGCCGAAGTCGAGGATCGGTAGGATAGTCAGTTTTATCAGGGTAAGTTTGGCGGCATGAAGGAAGCTTAGTTGCGAAATAGAAAGCTGACTCTAGATTTGATTTTAGATTGGAGATGTTTGATATGATTCTGGAAGGAGAGTTTACAGTCTAGCCAGACACCTAGGTACTTATAGATGTCCACGTATTCTAGGTCGGAACCATCCAGGGTGGTGATGCTAGTCGGGCGTGCGGGTGCAGGCAGTTTTACTAGCGTTTAAGAGCAGTTGGAGGCCACGGAAGGAGTGTTGTATGGCATTGAAGCTGAGGTGCAAGTAGAGATACTGTGATGCAAAGGAGCAAAATAAATAACAGAATGGGGGAGAAGGTAGTTGGATGGGCTATTTACAAATGGGCTATGTACAGGTGCAGTGATCTGTGAGCTGCGTTGACAGCTGGGGCTTAAAGTTAGTGAGGGAGATATGAGTCTCCAGCTTCAGTGATTTTTGCAGTTTGTTCCAGTCATTGGCAGCAGAGAACTGGAAGGAAAGGCAGCCAAACGAGGAATTGGCTTTGGGGGTGACCAGTGAGATATAACAGCTGGAGCACGTGCTACGGGTGCTGCTATGGTAACCAGTGAGCTAGCAAAGCTATCAAAGACTTATAGATGACCTGGAGCCAGTGGGTTTGGCGACGAATATGAAGCGAGGGCCAGCCGACTAGAGCATACAGGTCGCAGTGGTGGGTAGTATATGGGGCTTGTTGACAAAATGGATGGCACTGTGATAGACTAGGTCCAATTTGCTGCGAAGTGTTGGAGGCTATTTTGTAAATGGCATCGCTGAAGTCAAGGATCGGTAAGATAGTCAGTTTTACAAGGGTATGTTTGTGAAATAGGATGCCGAATCTAGATTTAATTTTGGATTGGAGATGCTTAATGTGAGTCTGGAAGGAGAGTTTACAGTCTAACCAGACACCTAGGTATTTGTAGTCCACATCTAAACCAGAACCGTCCAGAGTAGTGATGCTGGACAGGCGGGCAGGTGTGGGCAGTGATCGGTTGAAGAGCATGCATTTAGTTTTACTTGCATTTAAGAGCAGATGGAGGCCATGGAAGGAGTGTTGTATGGTATTGAAGCTCGTCTGGAGGTTAGTTAAGTGTCCAAAGAAGGGCCAGAAGTATACAAAATAGTGTCGTCTGCGTAGAGGTGGATCCGAGAATCCCCAGAAGCAAGAGCGACAACATTGATGTATACAGAGAAAAGAGTCGGCCTGAGAATTGAACCCTGTGGCACCCCCATAGAGACTGCCAGAGGTCCGGACAACAGGCCCTCCGATTTGACACTCTGAACTGTGTCTGAGAAGTAGTTGGTGAACCAGGCAAGGCAGTCATTTGAGAAACCAAGGCTGTTGAGTCTGCCGATAAGAATGTGGTGACTGACAGAGTCGAAAGCCTTGGCCAGGTCGAGGAAAACAGCTGCACAGTATTGCCTCTTATCGATGGAGGTTATGATGTCGTTTAGGACCTTGAGAGTGGCTGAGGTGCACCCATGACCAGCTCAGAAACCAGATTGCGTAGTGGAGAAGGTACGGTGGGATTCGAAATGGTCAGTGATCTGTTTGTTAACTTGGCATTTGAAGACCTTAGAAAGGCAGGGTAGGATAGATATACATACAGTGGGGCAAAATTATTTAGTCAGCCACCAATTGTGCAAGTTCTCCAACTTAAAAAGATGAGGTACACTTCAACTATGACAGACAAAATGAGAAAAAAAATCCAGAAAATCACATTGTAGGATTTGTAATGAATTTATTTCATTTTTGTAGAGGCTCTACAATGAAATAAGGCCACAATTACAAACCGAAAGAGCAATGGACAAGGCATACTGACATTAGGGAGAGGCATGCGTGGCCGAGTGATCATTGGGTCCAGTGAGTAGCTGGGCGAGCTGGAGATACTGCGATTCAGACAGCTAGCAGGTCGGGGCTAGCAGGAAAACAGAAGGGCATTAGAGGGACGTTGCGAGGGAATTACTCAGTTGTAGCCCCTTCGTGCGGTTACGTCGGCAGATCAGTCTTGGTGGATCAGCAGGGCTCTGTGTAGTAAAAGGGTCAAGGCCAATTGGCAAAATAGGTATTGTGGCCCAATATAAAAAAGGAAAATAATTGGCTGATGGAATTCAAATCAAATCAAATTTATTTATATAGCCCTTCGTACATCAGCTGATATCTCAAAGTGCTGTACAGAAACACAGCCTAAAACCCCAAACAGCAAGCAATGCAGGTGTAGAAGCACGGTGGCTAGGAAAAACTCACTATAAAGGCCAAAACCTAGCAAGAAACCTAGAGAGGAACCAGGCTATGTGGGGTGGCCAGTCCTCTTCTGGCTGTACCGGGTGGAGATTATAACAGAACATGGCCAAGATGTTCATAAATGACCAGCATGTTCGAATAATAAGAAGGCAGAACAGTTGAAACTGGAGCAGCAGCACGGCCAGGTGGACTGGGGACAGCAAGGAGTCATCATGTCAGGTAATCCTGGGGCATTGTCCTAGGGCTCAGGTCCTCCGAGAGAAAGAAAGAGAAGGAGAGAATTAGAGAACGCACACTTAGATTCACACAGGACACCGAATAGGACAGGAGAAGTACTCCAGATATAACAAACTGACCCTAGCCCCCCGACACATAAACTACTGTAGCATAAATACTGGAGGATGAGACAGAAGGGGTCAGGAGACACTGTGGACCCATCCGAGGACACCCCCGGACAGGGCCAAACAGGAAGGATATAACCCCACCCAAGTCGGCCTGAGAATTGAACCCTATAACCCCACCCAATTCTTCAGCTAACAGTCCGGTGTGATCTAGACAGATAGCGGGCCGTGGCTAGCAGGCTAGCAGATGGGGACGTCGCAATGGGGGAGCCAGTTGAAATCCCTCTCAGGCGGATTATGTCTGTAGTCCATTCGTGAAGGATCGACGGGGCTCCATATCGGCAATAAAAGTGGTCCAGGCCAATTGGTAAAATAGGTATTGTAGCCCAAGGAGTAGCTGATGGACCTCTTCAGCTAGCCGGGAGATGGGCCTAGCATAGGCTAGCTCCAGGCTAATTGGTGGTTGCTTCGGGACAGAGACATTAGCCAGGAGAAGCCAATCGGATAGCAGCTAGATAGCTGCGATGATCCGGATGAAAAGGTTCAGAGCTTGCGGTAGGAATCCGGAGATATGGAGAGAAATAAGTCCAATTTGCTCTGGTTTGAGTCGCGCTGTGCAGACTGGCGAGAGTTGTCCGGGCTAAAGGTAGCTGATGACCGCTAGCAGTGGCTAGCTGACTACTAGCTACTTAGCTGGCTAGCTTCTATTGGGGGTTCCGGTTCAAAAGTAAAGAATTGCAGAATCATTCCACATTGGTGTGAGGCGGATTGCAGGAGAGTATGTTGAAGTTGAGGTTAAGAAAAATATAAAAAAATATGTGCGAAGAAAAATATAATGGCCTGCCCAGCATTTTATACATGCCCCTAAGCATGATGGGATATTCATTACTTAACTAACTCAGGAATCACACCTGTGTGGAAGCTCCTGCTTTCAAAATACTTTGTTTCCATTATTTTGACAGTTACCTGTACATTAATTGAAGAAAAGTTTCAAATCAAATGAAACTGTGATTAAAATGAGGTTGATGGTCATTTCTGCACTTTTCACAATTCTTTGGCATTTTCTCCAGAGTGTATATAAAATGATGTTTGTGATATATCTTGTTTCTGTTTCACCTCTTAAATGGTTGTAGAATCCACTAACAGAACTACACAGGTCTCAATTTGTTGATGGAAGGCTGTGTGATTCCCACCAACAGGTTCCTCTTCGAAACAACAGGAATGATGAGAAGATAAAGAAGAAGAAGAAACAAAAGAAAAGGCGAAAGGATGTTCTTGCAGGTAAAAGCCATCCTTGCTATAGGCTGTACTGTTTGTTCAAATATTTTTTTTTATGCAACCATTACTATACGAGTTGATGCTTTCTTCTGTACACTGTACTAAGTGGCCCTTTCAACTGAAATCCCAGATGCTGCGTTTGTGGATAAGCACATGAGTGCACTAATCAAGAGGGTCACAATGGTAATGGCTATAGCAGATGACCTACTGGGAGAGGACATGATCCAAGATGAAATGTATTCGATTATTGATGTAGCCGAGACCAGTGAGAAAAAAATGAGAGTTATGTACAAGGCTCTACGCTCAGGAGGACCACTGATTAAATCAGCCTTCTACACAGCTCTCCAAACTAATGAACCTAATCTTGTCAAGGACTTGGGTAAGAACAATAGATACTATTTACACCCTGTGATTACCCTAACACATAGTGTGCATTGTGATGTACAGTACACATCATATATTTTCACATTCCTCTCCCATTTTAAGATTCCCCCTGAAGACAGACCTGGCTTGGGTTGGTCCTCAAGTGCTGGACAAAGGGCAGCAGGCAGTCTCACCGGCTGTGGAACTGCAGCGGAGTTACTATCCTCCTAATGCCGCTACAGGTGTTGGGGGATATAACCAACTAGCTCTATCATCCTCTTTTGTTTTTGTGGCTTTATGCTAACTGAAATCTGTGCTCTTGCAATCTGCTATAGCCTAGTACTTTGTTTTCATCACAATGTTTTGTGTGTTTTTGTTTTTATCAAGCCCATCTTTAGTGTTCTTACTGTATGTGTCAGGGAAAGGGACAACACAAAACTGGTTAAATATGATGTTAGTTTAAAAAAAATTGTGCATGCATAAATACTTGAGGACAACAGAGGGACAAACAGGTTGAGTAGCATATATGCTTGTTAATTGATTTATGCATTATTTGAAATATTTGGTATATAATACAATCATGTTATGTGGAAATGTTTGTCACAATTTATTTGACCAGAGGACAATACCAGTGGAAACAGTGCCATGAAGTAAAGGGCAACCCAAGATAAAATGTTGATCATGTATGTAACATTTTGTTTTAGATGTGAACTTGATTATACCAATGAATTACCAATGAATTGTGTTTATCTTATTATGGTACCTGGTTTATATCATCATTCATTCTGTTTGTTCAAAATCATCTCTATCATCATATCTTCAACTAATTTTACATTGTATGTTTCTGAGTTGAACGTCTCATTGTTTCATTTTTTCCTCAATAAAAATAAATGTTAAAGGTACCACAGACATAATATATATCTCACATGAATACTACACAGGCAATTTAAATATCAACATTTAATATGGTGATTCTGCAATAAATACATCATGCATAGGCCTATAAACAGGAAACATTTACAAAATGTATTGTGTTAAACAAACAAATTACAACAAAAAGTCAGCAATGACGATCTATATACAACAACAACACCAGAAATCCTTCACTGCTACATAAGGCTATGTATGGTGACGTAGTGCTGCTTAAGCAGATAAATGAGTCAGTTATTAATATACATATCCCCCTAGAAAATGACTCCGGGTCAGTATCAAAGTCTCTCCCAGAATGACACGTTAATTACATGTTCGTTTTGGCTGCACTGGTTCATGAAAAGCCCCAGAATTGCAAGAAGATTTGCCTGGCTAACACGCTCATACCACAAGCTCTCCTCTCACTGTGTACCACGTGGGCCTGTGCATCAGTCAGCCTACAAGAAGACTGCTCTGAGAAAAGGATGTTATAGTTACTGCACAGTGGTGCGTTACATTGGTTTTCATTTTCAATGTTTTCTCTGTAAATCCTCTCATAGACACTGTCAGCATTCAGATATCGCAGTCATGTTTATATGTGAAAGGCAGCTACATTTCTGTGTGTGAGATATTCTAATCTAAAGGATCTCCAAAGACATAGGCTTGTCTGTCAGCGACAGCTCCAACATGCAGGTTAATAGACCATCTGAAACCAAAGCATGGTTCTATTGGTACAGTGTAAAATAAACATGAAAATAGTGCTTTCAATAGTAAATGTTCTGTCATTTGGCCTTGATGTTTCTCAGCAAAACACATTAATGTATTAAAACGGCACACACCACACACAAACCTCTGAAATGTTACAGACTTCACACAGAACAGAGATTGAGCAAAGCCTTGAAAAGTTCAGCACCATGAGCCAGAGGGAGAGAGTCCTCTAAGCCCTTAGGCTGCATGGAGGGAGATGGAGCACTGGAGCTCAGTGGAGAGGAGAAACCTGGAGAGAGAGAGAGAGACCTTTTACACATTACATTCACACAGAAACAGGTAAATGAGCAATAAACAATTTACCCTGCCAAGATGGCTTTACATTTCTGAGACATACAGAGGAACCATTGTTGTAGTATATTCATTTATTGTGTCAACAATTCTGTCTGTATTTTATTGATTAATTTGGACATAAAAAAGACAATACGAAGATGAGAATTAAAAGACAAAATAAATGTACAAGTGGAGGAGAGGTAAAAAACAAACACCCTAAGGGTTTTGTAAAGCACCTCCCTATTTCAAATAGTAGAAAAAATAGTTATATTTCCCCCATGCTTCAACCCAATCACATCTACAGAGGTAATGGTTTGTGTGTGTTAGTGAGAGGTTGCCTGGGTAGCTGTGTTTTGCACTGGGTGAAAGTTGATTGCAGTTGTTTTGGAACTGGGCTGCCTCCCTGGTGTGAGCCAGGTTCCCCGTTGAAAGCCCATGGCGAAGTCGGCTTTAAAAAAACGTAAGCATGTGGAGCATGTGGAGCATCAAGTAGGATTCTGTGTATTCACATACAAAAGAAAAGGAATGAGCTTATCGTTCTGGTCTCAGTTGAATTCATTTGAATTGCTTTGAATTCAATTCTACTTTCTCTGGGGTGTGTCTAATTCAAGTTTTCATTCATGGGTTGAATTGAATTAAATTCAGGAATTCAGAATCAACCCCAACCCTGGCTAGAACGAAACCCTGTCTCCTGTATCAATCATCAACCACTGGATGGAGGCAGAACTTTAAAACATAATCCCTCTTTGCATTGTATAACAAACTCTTGATATTGATGTAACTTGTTGTATAGCTTTGTGATTGATGATACTGTTGTTGTTTTTAATTGCATTGAGTATGATGGGTCTATCTTGCCAACTTGCCATCTCACAGTCTAAGAGGACCACAATGGAAAGAAGCCATTAGGGCTTGTTTTTGTGTGTTTTTATGCTTGATAGTGTTTAGTGACATAATGATGTCTCTGGCGGGCGCAGCCTCCTACTTTTAATGATCTAATAAAGCCTATCAATTAATCAATCAATCAGATATCTCTAAGCTGATGAAGCAATCTCATAGTGAATTCTCATGGCACCATTTTATTTCATCATAGACATTAACCTCTCTAGGGTATGTGGGACGGTAGCGTCCCCCCTCGTCAACAGCCAGTGAAACTGCAGGGCGCCAAATTCAAAACAACAGAAATCCCATAATTAAAATTCCTCAAACATACAAGTATTTTACACCATTTTAAAGGAGGCTTTTGTCCGTTCATGTCACGGGCCATAGACCGATGCCCCACAGCTCGCCCATGATGAGTGCGCAATAGAATGACCTTACTCAGTATATTACTGTGATTGAGCAATAGTGCTTAAACTAATTAAGACATCTTGGCAAGTACATTTTTATTGTTTATTTACCTGTTTCTGTGTGAATGTAATGTGTAAAGGGTTTCTTTCCCCTCTCTCTCTCCCCAGGTTTCTCCTCTCCACTGAGCTACCTGTGGTGTCCACCTGGGAGGCCAGCAAGCCCTGGGGAAGGCTCAGTCAGGTGTGTGTGTGTGTGTGTGTGTGTGTGTGTGTGTGTGTGTGTGTGTGTGTGTGTGTGTGTGTGTGTGCATGCATGTTGTTGTACATGTACTTGTATGTGTGTGGTTACCAATTGTTGGTAATCCCTGTTGTGTTTCCATTTCTAGAATACTGTTTTGTGTACACTATACAACATTTTGTGGACACCCCTTCAAATGAATGGATTAGGAATGGATTTCAGCCACACCTGTTTCTGGAAGGTGTATAAGATCGAACATACAGACATGCAATCTCCATAGACAAACATTGGCAGTAGAACAGCTTTACTGAAGAGCTCAGTGACTTTCAAAGTGGCACTGTCATAGGATGCCACCTCTCCAACAAGTCAGTTTGTCTGCCCTGCTAGAGCTGCCCCGGTCAGCTGTAAGTGCTGTTATTGTGAAGTGGAAAACCGTCTGGGAGCAACAACGGCTGAGCTGCGAAGTGGTAGGCCACACAAGCCTACCACATAAAATACACAATAACACAATAAGGCTTCTTTCCATTGTGGTCCTCTTAGACAGTGAGATGGCACATAGCCAAGATTGACCAATCATACTCACTGCAATTAAAAACAACAACAGTATCATCAATTACAAATATATTCAACAAGTTACATCAATATCAGCAGCACAGAGGTGCTCGCTTAAGTCTGATCAGCAGCCAACAAGCAGATTATATCTCAGTTTGTTATACAATGCAAAGAGAAATTGGTCTAAAAGTTCTGCCTCTACTAACTGGTTGATGGAGGAGACAGGAAACTGCACTCGTTTGAGCCAGGATTGGGGTTGATTCTAAATTCCCGAATTTAGTTCAATTTATCCCATGAATTGAACATTTGAATTTGTCACACCACACAGCAAGCAGAATTTGAAATGCATTTGAGTTAAAGGAAGTAGAACTGAATTCAAAGCATTTCAAATAAATTCAACTCAGACAAGACAGATACGTCTCATTTGAACTCAAAGACAATTGTTTTGTCATTAGATGTTAGGTTGTTCCCTTCCATTCAGAAGTGTTTGATCTAATGAATTCTGGAAAATGTATTTTTATTCTGATATTTAATAACATGTGGGCAATTGACAATTTTATTTAAAATAATCCCACAACACCCTCCCCCTCACCCCCCCATTAACAAAATATATATGATAATAATAATGATAATAACTAACACCCTTGCCTTTCTTCATCTAACACTCGCACTTTTTACTGTAACTGACTTTGCTGATATCTTCTTTATTGAGGAACATTTGTACTTACTATGACTGAGATATGTGGTTGTCTCAACTAGCCATCTTAAGATGAATCCACTAACTGTAAATTGCTCTGGATAACAGCATCTGCTAAATTATAAAAATGTCAAATGTAAATGTAAACACTGCAAGACAACATGTCAAATCAATTAACTTTTGGGCCTAAATTAAAAATGTCAGGTTTGAGTCGCATCCAATACAACACAGAGTGAAACCCTCTGTATGTTCAAGTATTGTGGTGGCAGCATCATGTTATGGCTATGCTTGTCACGGGAAGAGAGGGATTGCAGAGTGTGTCAGGATCAAAAGAAAAGGAGCAAAAACCAGGTAAAAAGTTAGAGTAAAACCTTCCTCAGTCTTCCTCAAACCTAACCCTGAGATGGCTGCCCAAGGTGCTTCCACCAGGTATTTACTCTGGACTGGGAAAACTTAATGCGTTCAACACATATATTTTCTGATATTTTTTCTGATATTAGAATTTTAAGGCATTAAAATGTAAAGACTGTGCAAGGATGTGTAGACATTCACTAGGAATATATATCTGACCGTACATAATCATAACAACACAGCCTTTAGCCTCTGAGTTGCGCACTCATCATGGGCGAGCTGTGGGGCACCGGTCTATGGCCCGTGACATGAACGGACAAAAGCCTCCTCAAATCCAACAGTAATCTGTGTCACTCGTTCATGTCGTCAACAAGGCAGCATTGTGCATCGTCCAGAAACATACATCTCTTCCATAAAATATGTTTACATTTTAAATTAGATTTCATTGGGAATGCGGACAAAGCATTTTGATCGAAAGCAATTACTTTCGTCTGTGAATACACAGGCCTACTCGCCACTCCACATGCTTAATTACCTCACTTTTGTTTTGAGCCGACTTCACCATGGGCTTTGAACTGTGAACCTGACTCACTCCCAGGAGGCAGCCCGGTTCCAAAACAGTTGCAATCAACTTTCACCCAGTGCAAAACACAGCTACCCAGGCAACCTCTCACTAACACACACACACTATCACCTAGGTAGATGTCATTGGGTTGAAGCATTGGGAAATATTACTATTTTTTCCATTACTATTTCAAATAGGGAGGTGCTTGACAAAAACCTTAGTGTGTTTTAGTAATTTACCTCTCCTCCACTTACATTGATTTTGTGTTTAAATTCTCATCTTCAAATTGTATTGCCTTTTTTATGTGCAAATGATTCAATAAAATACACACTGAACTATTGACACAATTGGCTGATTGAGATAATAATTTAGATAAAATCCTAATTATTCTGATGTGTATGGTTCTGTTCTCTCAGGGTGGGTGAGTCTCCAGAACAAGCCAGGAAAGTACAGAAGAAGCAAAAGAGCCCTCCCACTAATAGGTACAGTAGAGAACAGTGCTGCCCCCTACTGACTGCACATAAGTGTCTCTTATTGTCTCCTATACTTCACATCTCTTACTGTCTCCAATATTTCACATATCTTACTGTCTCCTATACATCACATATCTCACTGTCTCCTATACTTCACATCTCTTACTGTCTCCTATACTTCACATCTCCAACTGTCTCCTATACTTCACATCTCCAACTGTCTCCTATACTTCACATCTCCAACTGTCTCCTATACTTCACATCTCCAACTGTCTCCTATACTTCACATCTCTTACTGTCTCCTATACTTCACATCTCTTACTGTCTCCTATACTTCACATCCCTTACTGTCTCCTATACTTCACATCTCCAACTGTCTCCTATACTTCACATCTCTGACACCGTTAGTCAGGGGTGTGGATGGTCAGGTGGTGTCACTCCTTCACTCATAACCTCAACGTAGTCGTGGCGCTATCTGACGTAAGACAATGAGGGTTGTGTGCACTGCAGTAAAACACACTTGTGTTTTTTCCAGATACAGACACACCTCAGAGATAGAGGTCATTGTTTCCCATGAAGGAAGAGAAGGGAACACTCTTCTACTGATCCTGAGAAATGGACATGACTTTATAACGGCCCTTTTCTCTTTCTTGCTCACACACACACACACACACACACACACACACACACACAAAAGTATCCTTCCCTGTTAACATAATCTTTCTGTGATACCTAGGTTTAGACTTTGCTATAGAAGCCTTTCTGATGTCAAATGACCCTGCTGGTAGTCACATAGATAGTAGCCATTTTTAATGCATCAATGTGTTTTGCTGAGAAACTTCAAGGCCAAACTCTTTGGAGATCCTTTAGATTAGAAGATCCCACACACAGAAATATAGCTGTGTTTCACAAACAAACATGACTGATATATCTGGAATATCTGAAATCTGACAGTGTCTATGAGAGGATTTACAGAGAAAACATTGAAAATGAAAACCAATGTAACTCACCAGTGTGCAGTAGCTATAACATCCTTTTCTCAAAGCAGTCTTCTTGTAGCCTGGCTGACGCACAGGCCCACGTGGTACACAGTGAGAGGAGAGCTTGTGGTATGAGCGATAGTGGTTCATAGAGATTACAGTTTCTATGTGAAGGAAGACGAAGGAGACCAAGTCATACACAACTTTTTAATAGATCCCCGGGATCAAATATCGCAGATTACTTATGATGGTATTGTTTTTGTGTATCTACATACTGCCTTATGTTAGTGTCGTGTTTCACCTGCTTCCGACTCTCCAACCCATCATTACAGAATACCAACTCAAAATATGGAAGCAGCAGGACAACCGGACATCTCCCAGACGATCAATGAACAAGGTGACCTTCTTCGTCAACACCATGATCAGCTGGTTCAACTGGGGAAGGCCATGGAAGATGTTCTCCATAGTCTACAACTTACCAACAGGGGAGGATGTTCTAGAGCCTACTCTACTCAATGAGTCAGTACCCCAGCCCATTCAGCAACCCGCTCAGGTCAGCGATGCCCGTGTAACCCTCCCAGAGAAATATGACGAGACAACATCCAAATGCCGTGGCTTCCTCCTTCAGTGCTCCCTCTATTTTACACATCAGATGGGAGCTCCCACCACTGAGAGGTCTAATGTTGCCACGGTTATTTCTCTGCTGACAGGGCGGGCATTGGAATGAGCTACGGCCGTCTGGGAGGGAGGAGAGGAGGAGCCCAAGTCTTATGAGGAGTTCATGGCTCTGTTTAAATGTATTTTCGATCATCCCGCAGAGAGGGAGGCGGCTGCTGAGTATGTGCTTACGTTCCGGACAGTAGGAGCTTCCAGTGGATGGAATGAGCCGGCGTTCAGCAAGTTATTTAGAGGAGGTCTGCGTGAGGAGGTCCAGATGGAACTGACCGGCCAAGATGACAACCTAACCCTGAACGCACTCATTGCAATGGCCATCAGTCTGGATAACCTCCGGGGAACGTCGGCATCTCCATCGCTTCTCTCCCTCATTCAGCGAGTGTTCAGAATCAGAGCCTGAACCCATGGAGGTAGGAGCCCACATGTCTCCCCGCAGCGGAACGACGCAGACGGATACAGCTGGGGCTCTGTCTGTACTATGGCCAGGGAGGGCACAAGCTCCAGCAGTGTCCGTTAGTTTAGAATCCGGAATCCACTAGAGCAGAGGAACGGTCACGTGATGTTACATCCCCCGGACAAGGACTGAGTATTCTATCTACTGCTCTTCCTGTTAGACTTTTTTTAGTACCCATCACTCTGGCTGACTGTCCCTCATGCCCTGTGGCTACAGCTTTAGTGGATTCAGGCGCCGCAGGGAACTTTATGGATCAGACCCTTGCCTCCTCTCTCAATATTACTACCTACCCCCTCTCCTCTCCTTTTCTGGTTCAAGGTCTCAACTGCCGGCCTCTAGGATCCAGAACCATCACACACATCACCCAACCACTCACCTTCACCGTGGAGCCCAATCACCAGGAAAACATCCCCTTCTTCATCATCAGTACACCAGTTCACAAGATCATCCTTGGCCTACCTTGGCTTCAAAGCCACAACCCTACCATCTCATGGTTCAGGATGAGAATCACCGACTGGTCACCTGAATGCCGGAAGACCTGCTTTCCTGTCCCTGTGGTGCCAGATCGGTTGAGAGTCTTGTGGTTGCCCTCCAGCCCAACATCCCAGAGGAATATCAGGATCTAAGGGAGGTATTCTCCTAGACCCGCGCTACCTGTCTCTTCATCCCCCCCTGGGACTGTGTCATTGACCTGTTTTCCGGTGCTACACCTCCGCGCAGACACATCTACCCTCTGTCGGTGGCTGAGACCCAGGCCATGGAGGACTACATTCAAAAGGCGCACCAACAGGGTTTCATCCGCAGATCCACGTCCCCTGCATCGGCTGGTTTCTTCTTCGTGGCCAAGAAGGAGGGAGGATTATGGCCTTGTATCGATTACTGTGGACTCAATGACATCACCACAAAGTATCGGTACCCTCTCTCACTGGTGTCGTCAGCCATCAAGCAGCTCTGCGTGGCCTGGTTCTTCACCAAACTGGACCTGCGGAGTGCCTACAATCTCATTCCATCTGGAAGGGGGATGAGTGGAAGACGGCATTCAGCACGATGTCTGGCCACTACGAGCACTTGGTTATGCCCTTTGGCTTAGCCAATGCTCCTTCAGTGTTCCAGGCGTTCGTCAACGAGGTGTTCAAGGACATGCTCGGACGTCAGGTGATTGTGTACATTGATGACATCCTGATATTCTCGACCAACCTGGAAGATAGCATCACTCATGATCCCAGCAGTCCTGGAATGCCTCTTGGCTAACCACCTGTTCGTCAAGGCAGAGAAGTGCCAATTACACCAGAGGGCTGTCTCCTCTTGGGCTACCAAATCAGCCCACAGGGAGTGAGGATGGAGGACAAGAAGGTAGATGCAGGTCATGGCCAGTCCCAACCGCCATCAAGGGGTTGCAACTAAGAATTCTTTATTTTATTAAAACTTTTCACCTGCACCTCCTTTCGACTCATCATTACAGTAACAAATTAAATTGATATTGCCAAACGCTACTTGCAAACTCAAGACAACTTGGGGGTTTCTAATCTCACGAGACATTTTCTTATTAAATAGATTTACGTTTTGTCAAATTCTGAAATAGATTTATAAAATGAACGAAAGGGAGTGAGGTCACAAGGAATTAGGATAGGGGTTACCAAACCTAAAATTAACTTGACATTTCTTTTAGTTCATGAACTTGGTTGACCGGTTAATGTCGCCATGTCTAAGGCTAGTTCATGCTAAATAAACGATGGGGTGGATTTAAAACAAACGCTTAATGATTGGAGTAAAGACAGTGGATTTAACATTATCATGTTTGGTTTATAATTAGTACTTTTGGATTGCTGATTAAGATGAAGATGAAGCATAATGAATGCTAGCGAAACGTACACAGTCTTTTCCAGAAGAAGAAGGGGTTTCATTATCATAAACGTTGACTAAATATACATGTTCTACATATACTTAGAAAGATACACTTCTTCTTAATAAAACAGCTGTGTTACATTTATTTTTAACTTTACAGATTTCGTTCACTAGGCTATAATGTGAGTCGGCGCTCAGGAATTAGCATTTTGGCTCCTCTATCTCAGAGTCCACAGAAACCCAAATTTAACACATAAATGTTCCCTTACCTTTGCTGTTCTTCCATCAGAAGACCTGGAAGGGTTTATACTTACCAAAAACAGCTTTAGTTTTGAAGTCTGTGTCTTTCGGTTATCAAACACGACATATTTCGGTTGAAATGCAGCCAAAAAGTAAAGTTAGTTCGCACCAAAACGTCGAAATTACATATTATATGTCGACTAAACTTGTCAAACTTGGTTCAGAACACAGCGTTAGCATGCTATATAGCTTCACCGCAATTCTCAGGACAAAGAGAAACACACGCATCGTTGAATCAATCTTGGAAGAAAGACAGAATGCGCGTGAGAGTAACCTGTTTTCTCGTGCGACCGAAAGGTTTCGGCCCGTCATTACTCTCGTGAGCGAGCGCGTGATTCACACAATGAGAAGCCCCATTGAAAGCGGACACCGCGCTGAAGGCATAGGAACTGTTCCCAGGACTGTAGGTGCTTGGGAAGGGTGGGGGCGATGACGTCAAAGTTGGGCCAACTTTTTGGATGACAAGAGAGAGTTTGGGAGAATGAGTGCCCTGAGAGTTCTGCTTTACTTACAGACATAATTTAAACGGATTTAGAAGCTTTAGAGTGTTTTCTATTCAATAATATTTATTATATGCATATATTAGCAATTTTATACAGATTTCTTTTCTGTTTACTATGGGCACGCATTTCACCAACGGGGGCAGTATTCTGCCCTAGCCTTAACAGGTTTTAAATGCATCTCATCTACTCTGTCTGCAAGTCCTCATTGGTCATTGCCTGTCTCTGCCATGGACATATCTGCTTGACCCTGATCTTCCATAGTTGTGCAGCACAACTGTAGCAATGATCACCTCGCATCTTCTTGGCTTGAAGTGTATTGAGCAAACACTGGAATCGATTTTTCCATTCTCCCTAACATATGCTCGACCATCCCTCTCGTACAGACATGAGCTCTTTTGTATCTTTGCTGCTCAGCTGTTGTGGGATTGATGTATGGAGTGAATAAAAAGTTACTCTGACCGTATCCACTGTCACCAAGTAGTAGTCCACTATGTTGTCCTCTCTGAAACTGAGCACACAATGAAGAGTTGAGAAAAATCCTTCAATCGTGAGTTGCACTTTTCCAACGGTCAACAATGTTTAAAAACTCTAAATTAGGAGTGCATACACCCTGAACATTGATGGAAAACCAGTTCTTACGGATCCTGTACTCCTCAGCATCAGGAGTTGATGGACACTTGATGGGAACATGACATCCAGCTATACAGCCAATCACTCCTGGGAAGTGCCCATATTCATAGAATTGCACTTTATAGTTGGCTTGGCCAGCAGCATGAGGAAACTTGATGTAAAGACTCCTCAGTTCACAAATGGCCCTGCAGATGTTGTGAACTCTTCTACACACAGTTGCTTCACTGGCACCACACAAATCACCAGTTTCACGATGAAAGATTCCAGATGCCAAAAACCTCAGTGATCAGAACTTGGAGAGAATTGGGTAAAGGCCTTCCTCTTTGAGACAGACAGGGAAGTCTAGGCTCAAGCATAAATATTATCTCCAATGCATTTTCTTTGTACATACGAAAGCAGTCTAGAAAAGCGATTTCATCAAAGTAATTTAATGGATTACTCCTATCCACAAGTACTCATATTGCTGGCCTCTGCAGTGCAGGTTGGTCTTCATTTAGATATTCCAAATAGTCCCTGCTCCCTCACAAACAGTACTAAGCAGAATTAATGTTTTATGGTTGGGGGCAGTATTGAGTAGCTTGGCTGAATAAGGTGCCCAGAGTAACCTGCCTGCTCCTCAGTCCCAGTTGATAATATAGGCATATTATTAGTATATTTGGATAGAAAACACTCTGATGTTTCTAAAACTGTTTGAATGATGTGTGTGAGTAGAACAGAACTCATATGGCAGGCAAAAATCTGAGAAAAAAATCCAAACAGGAAGTGAAAAATCTGAGGCTTGTAGTTTTTTAACTCAACCCCTATTAAAGATACAGTGGGATATTGGTTATGTTGTACTTCCTAAGGCTTCCACTAGATGTTAACCGTCTTTAGAAACTTGTTTGAGGCTTTTACTGTGAAGTGGGGCCGAATGAGAGGGGAATGAGTCAGAGGTATGGCAGAGAGCCACACAATGGTCACGCATTTCACATGAGAGGTAGCTGCGTTCCTTTGCTTTTCTGAAGACATAGGAATTCTTCGGTTGGAACATTATTGAAGATTAATGATAAAAAAACATCCTAAAGATTGATTCTATACTTAGTTTGACATGTTTCTACGACCTTTAATATAACTTTTTGAACTTTTCGTCCGACGTTCGGCTGGACCTGCACGCGCGTTTGGATTTGTTTACTAAACGCCCTAACAAAAGAAGCTATTTGGACATAGATGAACTTTATCGAAAAATCAAACATTTATTGTGGAACTGTGATTCCTGGGAGTGCATTCTGATGAAGATAATTAAAGGTAAGTGAATATTTATAATGTTATTTCTGACTTCTCTTGACTCCAACATGACGGATATCTTTATGTCTTGCATGGTATGCTTTTTCCCTAAAGTTTAAAAAAAATCTGACACAGCGGTTGCATTAAGGAGAAGTTTATCTAAAGTTCCATGTATAATAGTTGTATCTCTTATCAATGTTTATTATGAGTATTTCTGTAAATTGATGTGGCTCTCTGCAAAATCACCGCATGTTTTGGAACTACTGAACATAACACGGCAATGTAAAATTAGATTTTTGGATATAAATATGCACTTTATCGAACAAAACATACATGTATTGTGTAACATGAAGTCCTATGAGTGTCATCTGATGAAGATCATCAAAGGTTTGTGATTAATTTGATCTATATTTCTGCTTTTTGTGACTCCTCTCTTTGGCTGGAAAAATTGCTGTTTTTCTGTGACTTGGTGGTGACCTAACATAATCGTTTGTGGTGCTTTCACTGTAAAGCCTTTTTGAAATCAAACACTGTGGCTGGATTAAGGAGAATTTTATCTTTAAAATGGTGTAAAATACTTGTATGCTTGAGGAATTTTAATGATCAGATATGTGTTGTTTTGAATTTGGCGCCCTGCACTTTCACTGGCTGTTGGTGGGGTGGGACACTACCGTCCCGAATATTCCAGAGAGGTTAATCTCTTTCCCATTTTAACAGCCAGCGAACACTTGACAGATTCCATGCAGTAGTTGTTCTCACGACAGTCACTGTAGGTCCCTGAAGGAGTAATTGAAGGAGGCTATAGTAACAGCATGGAACTGGACTATGCCGCAAATGTGGGATGAGGTATGTGTCATGGGCAGTGTTAGTAGTAGCAGGGGTTACTTTAGTAGCATTGTTGGAATATCATTTTATGAGGATTCATGCCACATGGCTTGGTAGCTTGTAACTGGGAGACCAATGTGAAAACCGGGGACTGTTATTCACATGTCATAAATTAGTGATCTTGCCATAAGGGGAGAGTCTATTTAAAAAATATATATATATATTTATCCTTTATTTAACTAGGCAAGTCAGTTGAGAACAATTTCTTATTTACAATGAGGGCCTAGGAATTGTTGTCCTGTCGTCAGGAAATTAACAATGTGTTGCAGTGTGTATATTCCCGTGTGGAGCAGAAGATAACCGAGGACACGGGCTGAATTCTGGAGATTCAGTGTACATCAAGATACACCAGGCGGGGGTGATGGTCTGGTCCACACAGCACCTGCAGCGGGAAAGATCGTCATGTCTCTCCTCAGTGGGTTCATAGTTCTCACGTGAAGTGAGGTCCAGCTGCATAATGGTTGAGCTTGAAGACGCCATGACAGAGGAAGCAAAGCTAAAGAGAGAGAGAGTATATTCCATTATAGACATGCAGATGGGTTGGGTCTGGGAGCTACTTTAACCACTGTTGTTGGGTTGGGTTAGTTGCTTTATTGGTTAATGCATCGAATAAAAGGATATATGTTGGGGTAATTGTACACTGGACAACATTCTGAAGGCATTGGTGTGAAAGCATATACAGTGCTGAGTTACCTCAAGAGGATGTAAGGGAAGACTGGAATCCAGAAGAAAAGTATCCTGGAGGCATAGAGGCAGGCGAAGAGAGTGGGAATTGTCATGTTATCAGACTTTGGGTTTTCATGCATATATAATTATGCATCGCTTACCACATTTTTAATGCTGTTATGTTTCGTGTTTCTTGCTGCTTTTCAAGTCTTGTGCTATCAATCGCTTAGGAACCAGAAGGAGAAAGTTGAAATGGAAGAAGTCGACAGCTCCAGTGGACACGTTATTATCATCTATGAGAAATGGAAATACGATTGTGTATGGTGTGATCGTAGAACGGAGGCCATAAGTCTCTGAGTTTGTAAACCTCAGTGAATGTTAGTCATGTTCATTTGTATTTTTATTTGTTTATGTTTTATTATCATTGTTTGTCCATTAATAAGTAATTTCCAAAGTTATGTAATGTTGAACAGTATTGAGTTAAATGTTCAAAACAGGGGACTGATGGATTCTGGGATCTAACTCCTAAAACTTGAAATAGGGTTAATTATCAGGTATCATATTGAGCGCTATGGTCTAGAGAAGGTCTACACCAGAAGTTAATGGTTATCTGTAGGAGGAATGTTTATGGTAGAGGCAATTAAACTTTGAATGTACTGAGTGAAGGAAAGACAATCACACCTTGGCAGGCACTGATATGGGTGGAGAGCTGTGGATTAGTGAGGGAGGGGTCCGAGTTCAGCTCAGGTCATGTTAAGGGAGAAGGAACAGTTTATTGCCCATGCCACTTAATTTCCTGCCTAGCAACAGAGATGTAGTGTTTGGAGAGAAGGAGGAGGTTCCACCCCAAATTGGGTTACTTACACCAGCACTATTGGAATGTGTCTTGGTCGGTTCAGCTGTTCGACCCTCTGGGATGAATAAACTTGGTTTAAGATTTCATAGTGTCCGTTGAATTCTTACTGTGATAATTAGAACCTATCAGTGAGAGAAATCAGTCTTGAATATATTATTTCTATGGTATTTTTAAAAATGTTTTATTGAGGAAAGATTTAGGCAATATGACATTCAACTCAGAAACATACAATGTAAAATTAGTTGAAGATATGATGATAGAGATTACTTTGAACAAACAGAATGAATGATGATATAAACCAGGTACCATAATACAATCAGAAGATAAGCTACAACAGAGATAAACACAATTCATTGGTATAATCAAGTTCACATCTAAAACAAAACGTTACATACATGATCAACATTTTATCTTGGGTTGCCCTTTACTTCATGGCACTGTTTCCACTGGTATTGTCCTCTGGTCAAATAAATTGTGACAAACTTTTCCACATAACATGATTGTATTATATACTAAATATTTCAAATAATGCATAAATCAATTAACAAGCATATATGCTACTCAACCTGTTTGTCCCTCTGTTGTCCTCAAGTATTATGCATTTACATTTTTTAACATGCATCAGATTAAACCATTTTTTGTGTTGTCCCTTTCCCCTGACACATACAGTAAGAACACTAAAGATGGGTTTGATAAAAACAAAAACACACAAAACATTGTGATGAAAACAAAGTACTAGGCTATAGCAGATTGCAAGAGCACAGATTTCAGTTAGCATAAAGCCACAAAAACAAAAGAGGATGATAGAGCTAGTTGGTTATATCCCCCAACACCTGTAGCGGCATTAGGAGGATAGTAACTCCGCTGCAGTTCCACAGCCGGTGAGACTGCCTGCTGCCCTTTGTCCAGCACTTGAAGCCCAAGCCAGTTCTGTCATCAGGGGAAAGGTTCTGTTGCCTCTGGGAGAGTAATGGGAAAATATCTGTACTGTACATCATATCAAAATGCACAAGAAGACACACAATGTTTTAGGGTAATCACATGGTGAAAATAGTATCTATTGTTCTTACCCAAGTCCTTGACAAGACTAGGTTCATTAGTTTGGAGAGCTGTGTAGAAGGCTGATTTAATTGGTAGCCCTCCTGAGCGTACAACCTGAAACAGCTTCCTCATTTTTTTCTCATTGGTCTTGGCTGCATAGATATTGGAATACGTTTCATCTTGGATCATTTTCTTTCCCAGTAGGTCATCTGCTATAGCCATCACCATTGTGACTCTCTTGATTAGTGCACTCATGTGCTTATCCACAAACTCAGCATCTGGGATTTCAGTTGAAAGAGACACTTAGTACATTGTACAGAAGAAAGCATCAACTCGTATAGTAATGGTTGCAGAAAATATTTAATTAGAACAAACACAGCCTATAGCAAGGATGGCTTTTACCTGCAAGAACATCCTTCACACTTCTCTTTTTTTCTTTATCTTCTCATCATTCCTGTTGTTTCGAAGAGGAACCTGTTGGTGGGAATCACACAGCCTTCCATCAACAAATTGAGACCTGTGTAGTTCTGTTAGTGGATTCTACAACCATTTAAGAGGTGAAACAGAAACAAGATATATCACAAACATCATTTTATATACACTCTGGAGAAAATGCCAAAGAATTGTGAAAAGTGCAAAAATAACCATCAACCTCATTTTAATCTCACAGTGTCATTTGATTTGAAACTTTTCTTCAATTAATGTACAGGTAACTGTCAAAATAATGGAAACACAAAGTATATTAAAAGCAGGAGCATCCACACAGGCGTGGTTCCTGAGTTTATGAAGCAATGAACATCCCATCATGCCTAGGGTCATGTATAAAATGCTGGGCAGGCCATTATTTTTGGCTACCATAGCTATGTGTAAGGACAGACGCCGGGGACAAGAAGCAGGTACAGGGAGTGAACATTTAATGAATAACGGACATGAAACAGAACAGGAACAGAATACGGAGGGCATCTGGACAGGGGAAACTACAACAATGCTGATAAAGGGAACACACCAGGAAGCAGACAGAAATAGGGAAGTCAATCAACAAATGAAAGGAGTCTAGGTGAGTCCAATGATGCGCTGCTGCGCGTGATGGTGACTGGTGATGAAGCGCAGGTGCGCGTAACGATGGTGACAGGTGTGCGTAATGAAGGCAGTCTGGCACCCTCGAACGCCAGAGAGGGAGAGTGGGAGCAGGCGTGACAGCTAGGATGACGATGCACCCATACATAGCGCACTAGTGGTCACTGAATGGTTTGATGAGCATGAAAACAATGTAAACCTAATGCCACGGCCGTTTCAGTCACCAGATCTCAACACAATTGAACACTTATGGGAAATTCTGGAGCAGCGCCTGAGTCACCGTTTTCTACCACCATCAACAACATGGAATTACTTGTGTGAAAATGGTGTCGGATTCCACCAATAGAGTTCCAGACACTTGTAGAATCTATGCCAAGCTGTTCTGGCTCGTGGTCGGCCAACGTCCTATTAAGACACTTTATGTTGGTGTTAACTTTATTTTGGCAGTTACCTGCTCAGATGTCGTTTCCTTCCCCGAGCTGTGTTCTGGAACACTACAATGATAAAAATAAAAATAAAGTTATATAAGTCATTTCACTCAGAATAAATACAAAATATAAGACCAGCACAAACAAAAGCATTTGTTGATATGTGTCTGGAAGCTAATTGTAAAGGCAAATCATTCAGACTCTTTATAGAGGACATAGAGGACAACACAGACAAACAAAAAAAGACATAATCAGAATGGTATAAATGCCACTGTCTAGTCACTTCACATCATCACTGAAAAACCAAAATATTATAGTTTACTTGGACCTTTGACAGCTTATGTCAAAATGCAGTCTGTATTTCGGAAGATCCGTGTTATAGCGCGATTTAAAAGTAAAGACAATTTCACAAAACTAGCTTTAAAACTGCAACATTTTCTCTCATCCTCATGGCAAACTTTGTAGAATAGCAGGGAATTAGTTCAGGGATTCTTCAAAGTCGGGACAATACGTTTTGGTGGGGCCTCCCGAGTGGCGTCACTACAGACTCGGGTTCAATCCCGGGCTGTATCACAACCGTCCGTGATCGGGAGTCCAATAGGGCAGCGCACAATTGGCCCATCGTAGTCCGGGTTTGGCTGGGGGACTTTACTTGGCTCATCTCACTCTTGTGGTGGACCGGGCGCCTGCAGGCTGACCTCAGTCGTCAGTTGAACAGTGTTTCCTCCGACACATTGGTGTGGCTGGCTTCCAGGTAAAGCGGACGGGTGTTAAGAAGCACGGTTTCGCGGGTCATGTTTTAGAGGACGCATGACTCGACCTTCGCCTTCTGAGCATTTGGGGAGTTGCATCGATGAGACAAGATCAAAATTGGGGGTTACAAATTACAATTAAAAAATCATTTTAATAAATCTCGTTTTGGGCCATTTTATAAAGACAATATTTGTTTTTTGAATTTTTTTAATACTTTAAATATGATTCATTTCTGTATCATCTCAATGCCCTCAAATTCCCTTTACCAGAGCAAAGTATTCCAATTTCAAATTTTTTTAAATTTTTTTTTAACTGTCAATAATGGATATTAGCTCAAAATGATTGTCATTTTGTGCAATAGCACTCTGTGACTAAATAATATTTATCTCAAAACTTTGAATCCTAAATGATATGTCCGTCAAATTGGTCTAAAATCCTAAATTAATCTGGAATGAGCTATACTATACAATGTAAACTATACAATAAGGACCCCTTATTCATGTCCTCATTACATGTACCACAACAAGACCATTCATGGTCTGTAAATTTCTCTACTTTTGATAGATTTAAACAAACAATATTGGAATCACCACGGTCACAACCATAAACTGTCAACTCCATATTCCTGATAAATTCATATTCTATTTTAATCTTGGTTTTAAAATTGTACATTTACTTAGATTTTACAGTCATAAAGCAACATAGGAAAAACAACGTGTAAATTGTTGCTATGTTTACCACATGAATGAAAAAGAAAAACATATATTTTTTCTAAATCCGTGAAACATCAACTCCATCAGATTTTTGTCTAACGTTAACTCCGTCAGAGTGCTGAAAGATCTGATAGAATGGTGAATTTCAAATGAATCCTTTTCCATATTTCACAATTGTTTGTATTGAATTTGTATTTTTAGAGGAAAAAATATGTTTTGGGTACATGTTGTGAACTCCGTCAGTGATGGCTAACCCCCTTCAGATCAGACTTTTTATAGATTTTGAAAACATATTGTAGTCACTGTTCTGCAACATGTATTTGCTGTTCTAAACCTAAGGGTTAATGTTTGCTTTATAAAGGCTGTTTTATGTTCTCAATCTAGAAAAACTAATTAGCCCTGGAGCTACAAAACCAAACAAAAATAATTTTGGAGATTTGTATTACATATGATTAATGATCTGACTGCTGACAAAAGCAGCAGGATGAATTCTGAAGGGTTTAGGTCTATATTATCTGCTCAGAATTAGTCAAATGTTTAAACTCATTGGAGGGTGCTTCACAATGCAGATGGACAATGACCTGAAGCATACTGCGAAAGCAACCCAATACTTTTTAAGGCAAAGAAATGCAGTGTTCTGCAATGGCCAAGTCAATCACCTGACCGGAATCCAATTGAGCATACATTTCACTTGCTGAAGGCAAAACGCCCCAAGAACAAGCAGGAACTGAAGACAGCTGCAGTAAAGGCCTAGCAGAGCATCACCAGGGAAGAAACCCAGCATCTGGTGATGTCTATGGGTTCCAGACTTCAGGCAGTCATTGAATACGCTGATTCGGTGTGCGAGTTCATTAGAACGTGCGTTGAAGATGTCGTTCCCATAGCAACGATTAAAACATTCCCCAACCAGAAACCGTGGATTGATGGCAGCATTCGTGTGGAACTGAAGGCGCGAACCACTGCTTTTAATCAGGGCAAGGTGTCTGGTAACATGACTGAATACAAACAGTGCAGCTATTCCCTCCGCAAGGCTATCAAACAAGCTAAGCGCCAGTACAGAGACAAAGTAGAATCTCAATTCAACGGCTCAGACACAAGAGGCATGTGGCAGGGTCTACAGTCAATCACGGACTACAGGAAGAAACCCAGCCCAGTCACGGACCAGGATGTCTTGCTCCCAGGCAGACTAAACAACTTTTTTGCCCGCTTGAGGACAATACAGTGCCACTGACACGGCCTGCAACGAAAACATGCGGTCTCTCCTTCACTGCAGCCGAAGTGAGTAAGATATTTAAACGTGTTAACCCTCGCAAGGCTGCAGGCCCAGACGGCATCCCCAGCCGCGCCCTCAGAGCATGCGCAGACCAGCTGGCCGGTGTGTTTACGGACATATTCAACCAATCCCTATACCAGTCTGCTGTTCCCACATGCTTCAAGAGGGCCACCATTGTTCCTGTTCCCAAGAAAGCTAAGGTAACTGAGCTAAACGACTACCGCCCCGTAGCACTCACATCCGTCATCATGAAGTGCTTTGAGAGACTAGTCAAGGACCATATCACCTCCACCCTACCTGACACCCTTGACCCACTCCAATTTGCTTACCGCCCAAATAGGTCCACAGACGATGCAATCTCAACCACACTGCACACTGCCCTAACCCATCTGGACAAGAGGAATACCTATGTGAGAATGCTGTTCATCGACTACAGCTCGGCATTCAACACCATAGTACCCTCCAAGCTCGTCATCAAGCTCGAGACCCTGGGTCTCGACCCCGCCCTGTGCAACTGGGTACTGGACTTCCTGACGGGCCGCCCCCAGGTGGTGAGGGTAGGCAACAACATCTCCTCCCCGCTGATCCTCAACACTGGGGCCCCACAAGGGTGCGTTCTGAGCCCTCTCCTGTACTCCCTGTTCACCCACGACTGCGTGGCCACGCACGCCTCCAACTCAATCATCAAGTTTGCGGACGACACAACAGTGGTAGGCTTGATTACCAACAACGACGAGACGGCCTACAGGGAGGAGGTGAGGGCCCTCGGAGTGTGGTGTCAGGAAAATAACCTCACACTCAACGTCAACAAAACTAAGGAGATGATTGTGGACTTCAGGAAACAGCAGAGGGAACACCCCCCCATCCACATCGATGGAACAGTAGTGGAGAGGGGTAGCAAGTTTTAAGTTCCTCGGCATACACATCACAGACAAACTGAATTGGTCCACTCACACAGACAGCATCGTGAAGAAGGCGCAGCAGCGCCTCTTCAACCTCAGGAGGCTGAAGAAATTCGGCTTGTCACCAAAAGCACTCACAAACTTCTACAGATGCACAATCGAGAGCATCCTGGCGGGCTGTATCACCGCCTGGTATGGCAACTGCACCGCCCTCAACCGTAAGGCTCTCCAGAGGGTAGTGAGGTCTGCACAACGCATCACCGGGGCAAACTACCTGCCCTCCAGGACACCTACACCACCCGATGCTACAGGAAGGCCATAAAGATCATCAAGGACCTCAACCACCCGAGCCACTGCCTGTTCACCCCGCTGTCATCCAGAAGGCGAGGTCAGTACAGGTGCATCAAAGCTGGGACCGAGAGACTGAAAAACAGCTTCTATCTCAAGGCCATCAGACTGTTAAACAGCCACCACTAACATTGAGTAGCTACTGCCAACACACTGTCAATGCCACTGACTCTACTCCAGCCACTTTAATCATGGGAATTGATGGGAAATGATGTAAATATATCACTAGCCACTTTAAACAATGCTACCTTATATAATGTTACTTACCCTACATTATTCATCTCATATGCATACGTAGATACTGTACTCTATATCATCGACTGCATCCTTATGTAATACATGTATCACTAGCCACTTTAACTATGCCACTTGGTTTACATACTCATCTCATATGTATATACTGTACTCGATATCATCTACTGTATCTTGCCTATGCTGCTCTGTACCATCACTCATTCATATATCCTTATGTACATATTCTTTATCCCCTTACACTGTGTATAAGACAGTAGTTTTTTTTGGAATTGTTAGTTAGATTACTTGTTCGTTATTACTGCATTGTCGGAACTAGAAGCACAAGCATTTCGCTACACTCGCATTAACATCTGCTAACCATGTGTATGTGACAAATAAATTTGATTTGATTTGATTTGATTTGACTGCAAAGGATTTGCAACCAAGTATTAATACTCACAATTGAATTTATGATTATGTTAGTTTGTCCAATTACTTTTGAGCTCCTAAAATTGGGGTGACCACATATAAAAGTGCTGTAATTCCTACACCGTTCACCCGATTTGGATGTAAATACCCTCAAGCTGAAAGTCTGCACTTTCAGCTCATCTTGATTGTTTCTTTTCAAAATTCATTGTGGTGGCAAACATTTTTTTCTTTTTATCTTTTCTTATCTCTCAGATATAGGACAGACACTTCAAAACAACTATCTGAATGATTTGATGCCATTCCTTTCTCTCCGTTTCAGCCATCATCATGAGCCGTCCTCCCAGCAGCCTCCACTGGTATGAATATGTTATTAAATGTAAGTCTAAATTCAAGTTTTCATACTTACAGTGATCCTAACATTCCAAATCAATTAGCTAAATTATCCTTGGTATGACCTTCTTAAAACTATTCCATATGTTAGCTTAGTAAAAACCCAGCCCCGGACCCTTAGTTCTTAGGGGTTTTTAACTTCTTTGGGATAGGGGGTGGTTAATCGTGCCCGATTA
This sequence comes from Oncorhynchus kisutch, assembly GCF_002021735.2. Lineage (NCBI taxonomy): Eukaryota > Metazoa > Chordata > Actinopteri > Salmoniformes > Salmonidae > Oncorhynchus > Oncorhynchus kisutch. The sequence continues at coordinate 29,192 of NW_022264432.1, forward strand.
AGTTCCTAGGGCTTCCACTAGATGTCAACAGTCTTTAGATAGAGTTTCAGGCTGGTTTTTGGAAAAATGAGGG
>NW_022264433.1:0-29243 GCF_002021735.2 Oncorhynchus kisutch
GGAGCTTTGGTTGCGAATGATATGAACTTTGAACTCTTATTCAATACAGAAGTGATACCTCCTAGCCGTTGCGTTAGCAAGAGCAGATGCAAACGGGATTAGGAAGGAACAGACAGAGTATCCCGTCTATCACCCAACGAAGTTACTACAACGTATCCAATTGACAACCAGAGACATTCTTCAAAGGACTCGGTTTGGCAACACGGTCTTCCATCTACCACCAAACTACTGAAGCGCAGCTCAGAGTAAATATATTGCATTTCCTTTTCCAAATGAGCGGTAATTTAGAATGCATAAGATTCTGTATTTACGATAGCACAGCTTCTTCCCTTTGTTCCTCAGTCTCCCACTCTTTCACTCAACCCAGCCACTTTTATTTTGTGTAACAAGCTGTCATATCTGTTCCGCCTGCTAGGGACGTCTTCCGTTATGACGTAATTTGTAATCAAGTTATGATTTAATTATGTGTAATTCTGTGTGATTAGTTAGGTATTTAGTAAATAAATAATTAAAACCCAATTTTGTATTGCTGATTCAACTTGTGAGCCAGGGTTCGTGCAGATAACCAAGAATTTACAACTTTCAGATGAGACTGAATTAAGATGACGATTAATATTGACTGCTATTGATGTAAAATATTACTAGGTCTTTAAGAGTTTATTCGGAAGATAACAGCTCTATAAATATTATTTGGTGGTGCCCAACTCTCTAGTTAATTACATTTACATGATTAGCTCAATCAGGTAATATTAATTACGGAGAAATTATTTTATAGAATAATCCGGCATAGCCAAAGACACGACATCTGTTTGCCCCAAAAAATATTGTAATAAGTAGATGATTACTGCTTGGATTACTTTTAAATTCAGAAAGGATATTTGTGAAAAAAAATACATCACACCATTCTGTTTTCTTAATGGTTTTTCAATTCTGCATTGAAAAAAGGCGCAAGTTTCAGTTTTGTTCCACCTGAGTGAGTCTCACCACAAGTCAGAGACCGATATGATGACACACCAAATGTGTTTGATGGATCCTTTTTTGTCTTCTTCTAATGCCTCTTAAGGGGAAAGTAATCCAAAGTAACTGAAAATAATCTGATTTATGTGACTGAGTTCGGGTAATCCAAAAGTTACGTTACCGATTACAATTTTGAACAGGGTAACTAGTAACTAACGGATTACATTTAGAAACTACCCAACCCTGATAGCACATTTCTGTCTCGCTTTCTGCATCACAGAGGGGTTTAGTAGAGGAAAGGACAACAATGAAGCGAGATGACAAGGCGGCACAAGGCTTATCTTATTACCGTTTCCAGGTAACAAGCTCTTTACTTGCTCATGGTGGTCCTGAGATAACATGATGTAGGCATAGCATTGTGAATCCACATGATGGAAGAAGCACACGAGAAGAACTCTCACAGTCAAATCTCTCAAAGTTGAATGGCCTTTGATATAATTTTAATGGATTTCCAGGAAAGAGAGGGAATGTTGAGGTCTCTTTCTTGCTTTGTTCCCCTCTCTCTTTCCCACTCACTATTCTCTCCTCGCTTTCTTTCTTGTTCTCTCTCTCTTCACACTCACTATTTCTCTCTTTCTCTTTCTTCTTTTGTTCTCTCTCTCTTTCCCACTCACTATTTCTCTCTTTCTCTTTCTTTCACTACTGATCAGCTGTTCATCCTTAGAAAGTCCATTATTCTCTGAGTGTGGAATGCAGGGGCGTTGAGGAGCACACTGGGGTGGGAGGATAAAGACAGAGAGAAAGGCTCAGGCCCATTGCTGTCGGTGTGGTACTGTCATTGTTGCTAAGGGTGTTTCCCGTGTGTGTGTGTATGCATGTCTTCTCTCTCTTTCTGTGTGTGTGTGTGTGTGTGTGTGTGTGTGTGTGTGTGTGTGTGTGTGTGTGTGTGTGTGTGTGTGTGTGTGTGTGCATGCGAGCGTGCTTGTTTGTATGCATGCAAACGTGCTTGTTTGAATGCATATGTGCATGTGTTTGTGTGTGTGTACTCAGTCTTACCTGCAGAGTAAGGCTCCTGTCTCTCCACACACACAAACTCCTTCCTCTCGTATCTGGCTCTTATCCACTGTTCCCGAAGGAGCCTGCAGAAACACTTGGTGTTTGTTTACTATATTTACTGTGTTTATGCTTGAAAAGATTCACTGTCAATAATGTCTGATTAACCAACATGGATGACAGATCAGGGTGGTGTTCATTAGGGCACGCAACTGAATATGTTTTGCAACGGAACACAAAAAGGAGTATTTCTTATTGGACCAGTCCAGATAGTTCCTCCCTGTTTCAGTCCGTTTGGTGCCTAATGAACACAACCCTGGAGTTCTCATCCAGTGAGTGTATAATGGTGTACTTATCTTTTAAATATTATAAATATTATATTGCTCCTCTGTCCTGTCAAATAATATTTCCCTCACTATCTCTCTCTCTCTTCTCTCTGTCTGTCTTATCAGTAATCTGTCTTAAAATGCACACAGGCAATATGAACAAACATAAATGTATAACGCCTGAGACTGTGTGTGTTTGTTTGCTCTGTATCTCTCTCTCTCTTGTGTATTCTACTCTTTCTGGTCTCTCTACCACACCTCATCAATCCTCCTCTCCTCTCTCATGTATTCTACTCTTTCTAGTCTCTACAACTCCTCATCAATCCTCCTCTCCTCTCTCATGTATTCTACTCTTTCTAGTCTCTCTACCACACCTCATCAATCCTCCTCTCCTCTCTCTTGTGTATTCTACTCTTTCTGGTCTCTCTACCACACCTCATCAATCCTCCTCTCCTCTCTCATGTATTCTACTCTTTCTAGTCTCTACAACTCCTCATCAATCCTCCTCTCCTCTCTCATGTATTCTACTCTTTCTAGTCTCTCTACCACACCTCATCAATCCTCCTCTCCTCTCTCTTGTGTATTCTACTCTTTCTAGTCTCTCTACAACACCTCATCAATCCTCCTCTCCTCTCTCTTGTGTATTCTACTCTTTCTAGTCTCTCTACAACACCTCATCAATCCTCCTCTCCTCTCTCTTGTGTATTCTACTCTTTCTAGTCTCTCTACCACATCTCATCAATCCTCCTCTCCTCTCTCTTGTGTATTCTACTCTTTCTAGTCTCTCTACCACACCTCATCAACCCTCCTCTCCTCTCTCATGTATTCTACTCTTTCTAGTCTCTCTACCACACCTCATCAAACCTCCTCTCCTCTCTCTTGTGTATTCTACTCTTTCTAGTCTCTCTACCACACCTCATCAATCCTCCTCTCCTCTCGTCTATTCTACTCATTCTAGTCTCTCTACCACACCTCATCAACCCTCCTCTCCTCTCGTGTATTCTACTCTTTCTGGTCTCTCTACCACACCTCATCAATCCTCCTCTCCTCTCTCGTGTATTTTACTCTTTCTAGTCTCTCTACCACACCTCATCAATCCTCCTCTCTTCTCTCTTATCGCTCTACTCTATTGCGTGTGGTTGCCTCTCACCTCTAAAAATACCTTCCCACATCTCCCCAGCAGTAAAAGCCCTGTGTAGCAGCTTAAAATATTATTGGTGATTGTGTTGTTATTGATATCACTGGGGACCATTCACTGGTTGAATCAACATTATTTCCACGTCATTTCAACCCCCAAAATATGTGTGATTGAATCAATGTGGTGAAAACAAGTTAGATTTGAAAAGAAATCTAAATCCAATGACATTTTGAAATGTTTTTCTGATTTGACATTGAATTCAGGTTAGTTGACAACTCAACCAAATGTAAATCAAAACTAGATGTTGAACTGACGTCTGTTCCCAGTGGGACTGTTATCCTCCAGGAGAACCAGGCTGAGGACTCCATTTGGAAGGGTACTGTCAACACAAAACTAGATGTTGAACTGACGTCTGTTCCCAGTGGGACTGTTATCCTCCAGGTGAACCAGGCTGAGGACTCCATTTGGAAGGGTACTGTGAACACTTGGGCCATTATCTTACATCCGGTAGCGTCTCTCCTACACTCGTCCCTCAACCAAAGCAAGCGGAATCCTCGAGCGATCTGACGTAAGACAATGAATGCACTGTGGCTGCATTCCAAACTGTTGCCTTTCCTCTGGCCTCGGCCATTGATGACTAAACATTGCACACCTGAAAGGAGGAACCTGTATAGGTAACCAACATCTGGCAATGGTTCTACCTCCTAGACTCTAAGTGGAGCTTCCTCCATATGACTATAACCCATTTAGTCTTTGAGAGGTTGTCATTTTATTGATGTGCCAATGAGATGACCACAAGCTTAAAGTTGGTCATGTTTGGTGAAGTTTGGTAAGCCAGGACATTAGACATTTGTTCATGTTGGTTAAAAATCTAGCCTTTGTATTGTGTTATGTTACAGTGTTTAGAGGGCCAGTGAGTGGAGCGGTCACACAGACAGAGGGTGACCCAGCTGAGCGACCTGAATCATGGCTTGAAGGGGTGGGTGGTTAGGCCAGAGGTCTATGTGTGTTGGATGGTTGTAGGGCCAGGGACCAAGACACTTACTGGCAGTCTGTGTGTGTTGGACGGTAGTAGAAAACAGGCACCTTCTGTTCATATTTGGCTTTAGCAGCATTGTTTCCGTTGGACGCCATGAACTACAATCACAGAGAGAAAGAGATGTTTCATGAGCTGGGTTTCATTCACACATACACTCATGCACATATACACTGTGCTGGCACACAAGATCAATACCAAACCTTGACACCTCCCCCTTATCTCTAACCTCCCACCCCTTTTTCTCTCATTCTGCCTTCCTTTAGTTCATTTAGTCTCCATCTCCCTTCTTTCCCTTCCTCCATCAATTACCTGCCAGAATTAGGGCCGAGAGGCTGCCCACACAACACTGCCCCCCATACACACACACACACACACACACCACACAAACACAAACACACCACACCACACAACACTGCCCCCCATACACATACACACACAAACACAAACACACCACACCACACAACACTGCCCCCCATACACACACACACACACACCACACAAACACACCACACCACACCACACAACACTGCCCCCCATACACACACACACCACACAAACACACCACACCACACAACACTGCCCCCCATACAGACACACACCACACAAACACAAACACACCACACAAACACAAACACAGAACCAATGGCAAACTCAAATCTCTACCTCTGCATCACTCCATGGATCCAACAGGACAGACTCAAATCTCTACCTCTGCATCACTCCATGGATCCAACAGGACAGACTCAAATCTCTACCTCTGCATCACTCCATGGATCCAACAGGACAGACTCAAATCTCTACCTCTGCATCACTCCATGGATCCAACAGGACAGACTCAAATCTCTACCTCTGCATCACTCCATGGATCCAACAGGACAGACTCACCTCTACCTCTGCATCACTCCATGGATCCAACAGGACAGACTCACCTCTACCTCTGCATCACTCCATGGGTCCAACAGGACAGACTCACCTCTACCTCTGCATCACTCCATGGATCCAACAGGACAGACTCACCTCTACCTCTGCATCACTCCATGGATCCAACAGGACAGACTCACCTCTACCTCTGCATCACTCCATGGGTCCAGCAGGACAAACTCACCTCTACCTCTGCATCACTCCATGGGTCCAGCAGGACAAACTCACCTCTACCTCTGCATCACTCCATGGGTCCTGCAGGACAGACTCACCTCTACCTCTGCATCACTCCATGGATCCAACAGGACAGACTCACCTCTACCTCTGCATCACTCCATGGATCCAACAGGACAGACTCACCTCTACCTCTGCATCACTCCATGGGTCCAACAGGACAGACTCACCTCTACCTCTGCATCACTCCATGGATCCAACAGGACAGACTCACCTCTACCTCTGTATCACTCCATGGATCCAACAGGACAGACTCACCTCTACCTCTGCATCACTCCATGGATCCAACAGGACAGACTCACCTCTACCTCTGCATCACTCCATGGGTCCAGCAGGACAGACTTGACTTTGCTGATCTGGGAGATGTTTCTATGGAGACCCGAGCAGCTCTGACACACAAACACACCCAGGGTGTAGGACGCCCACTCCGGGTCTGAAAAACACACACACACACACACACACACAGAGAGAGAGAGAAGACATGCATACACACACACAGGAAACACCCTTAGCAACAATGACAGTACCACACCGACAGCAATAATGACAGTACTACACATGAGGAAGTTCATTTCAAGGCTGCCTCAGACTAACAGAGACAGAACAGGCTACTACTACCATGACATGGTTACCACAGACCTCTAGACTGATATCTTTAAAGTCCAAAGCAGACGTTTTTATTTCAATATCATAGCATTTCTGGGGAACTATTAAGTACCTTACTGTAATTGTTTTCAATTAAAATTGTCAAAAGGAACCAAAATAGCTTCTTAACAAATAGCAATTTCACAAGCAAGAGTTTTGCTAGGACTGTCTGGGAGTGGTCTGAGTGGAGAGGGGAAAACTAACTGTTATTGGCAGAGGTTTGAAACTCTCTTTCTTATTGGTCTAACTAATTGTGATGTCACCAGGCAGGCCAAAACTCCATCCCACCAAAACCTACTAAAATTTCAGCTGGTCTTTTCAGACAGCTCTAACACTAAAAGGGCATTATCATCATTTGAATTGAAGTATTATCTACACTATCTTCATAGTAAATAAATAAGTACAACACTGCTACAAGAAGAAGCAGTTATTGGTTGAGAAGATAATATGTTGAATAAATTGTTACTGTCATACAGTGACAAAGATAGTTTGTATGAAAAAGAGGGAGGACAGACAGACAGACAGACAGGCAGGCAGGCAGGCAGGCAGGCAGACAGACAGGGGGAATCTATAGAGCCCTATGACCCCCTGGAAGGCATACTGCTCTGCTGTAACAAGATATGGTATAACTTCCTGTAAGTATTTTTCCTAAAAAGACTCTGATGTGGCTCAGTATGTTTGCATGAAGTGTAGCTTTAATACAAGGGAGCCAAGAAAGAGTGATGTGAAGCACATTCTAGTGTCATTCTAGGCCTTTAGGGCCTATATTCTGTTTTACAGTCTGTCCCCAACATCAGCACAGGTCGCAGTAAGTTCAACCTAAACTGTAAAAGGCAGAGACTGTGGTCAAAACATGACGAAAGCAACAGAAGACTAGAAGAATGTGGTATATGTAATTTCCTGCATGAGCTCTCTAGCTATGCCTAAGTACATTGTTTGTAGACTGTATGTCTGATCAGCATTGTTGTGTGAGATGCTTTTATTCTGTTTTGGTTTCAGTGGCTGCTGTTTATGACGGGGCCATAGAACTAGTGCAAGTCGTTTTCTATGGAGGATGCAGTCATTGTATATAACTCATGTAACTCAGCCAAACAGCACACCAGGGTATAACCATTAGAGACATTGATATCCTTAAGTAGCCTGCCACTGCTCTGTTGCACTTAGATATACATCTACTAATTAAAGAGATAGTGGGGGATATACAGTACATCTCCCAATTAAAGGGATAGTGCAAGATGATCATAACCCTGCAAAAAAGATGAGTCACACAGTGAGTAGATTTATGTTATGGTAAATTCCACAGAGAGAGGGAGGGTGGGAGATGGTAAAAATATTGAGAGATAGCAGAGGAACAACTGACAAGAGACAGATGGGGAAAAGAAAATGGAGAAGGCATTAAGTGAAAGTGAGAGAAAGAGAGAGAGAGAGACAGAGAGAGAGAGAGATACAGATAGAGATACAGAGAGAGAGAGAGAGACAGAGAGAGAGAGAGATACAGATAGAGATACAGAGAGAGAGAGAGAGAGCAAGAGAGAGACAGAGAAAGAGAGAGATAGCGAGAGACAGAGAGAGAGAGAGAGAGAGATAGCGAGAGACAGAGAGAGATAGCGAGAGACAGAGAGAGAGAGAGAGAGAGAGATAGCGAGAGACAGAGAGAGAGAGAGAGAGAGAGAGAGAGAGAGAGACCTTCATGGTTGTGAGATCTGGGGTCTGCTCACCAACCAAGAATTCACTAAATGGGACAAACACCAAATTGAGACTCTGCATGCAGAATCCTGAAAAAATATCCTCAGTGTACAACGTAGAACACCAAATAATGCACGCAGAGGCGATACCCGCTACTGATCAAAATCCAGAAAAGAGACGTTAAATTCTAAAACCACCTAAAAGGAAGTGATTCCCAAACCTTCCATAACAAAGTCATCACCTACAGAGAGATGAACCTGAAGAAGAGCCCCCTAAGCAAGCTGGTCTTGGGGCTCTGTTCACAAACACACCCCACAGAGCCATCACCTACAGAGAGATGAACCTGGAGAAGAGTCCCCTAAGCAAGCTGGTCCTGGGACTCTGATCACAAACACAAACAGACCCCACAGAGCCCCAGGATAGCAACACTATTAGACCCAACCAAATCACGAGAAAACTAAAATATAATTACTTGACACACAACTAGAATGCTATTTGGCTCTAAACAGACAGTACAAGGTGGCAGAATACCTGACCACTGTGACTGACACAAAATTAAGGAAATCTTTGACTATGTACAGACTCAGTGAGGATAGCCTTGCTATTGAGAAAGGCCGCTGAAGGCAGACCTGGCTCTCAAGAGAAGACAGGCTATATACACACTGCCCATAAAGTGAGGTAGAAACTGCCAAATGTATGACCATATTAGAGACACTTATTCCCTCAGATTACACAGACACACAAAGAATTTGAAAACAAGTCCAATTTTGATAAACTCCCATATCTATTGGGTGAAATAGCACAGTGTGCCATCACAGCAGAAAGATTTATGACCTGTTGCCACAAGAAAAGGGCAACCAGTGAAGAACAAACACCATTGCTCCTCTCCTTGTTCGGGCGGCGTTCGGCGGTCGACGTCACCGGCTTTCTAGCCATCGCCGCTCCATTTTTCATGTATCCATTTGTTTTGTCTTGTTCCCCGCACACCTGGTTTACATTCCCTAATCACATTGTATATACAGTGCCTTGCGAAACTATTCGGCCCCCTTGAACTTTGCGAACTTTTGCCACATTTCAGGCTTCAAACATAAAGATATAAAACTGTATTTTTTTGTGAAGAATCAACAACAAGTGGGACACAATCATGAAGTGGAACGACATTTATTGGATATTTCAAACTTTTTTAACAAATCAAAAACTGAAAAATTGGGCGTGCAAAATTATTCAGCCCCTTTACTTTCAGTGCAGCAAACTCTCTCCAGAAGTTCAGTGAGGATCTCTGAATGATCCAATGTTGACCTAAATGACTAATGATGATAAATACAATCCACCTGTGTGTAATCAAGTCTCCGTATAAATGCACCTGCACTGTGATAGTCTCAGAGGTCCGTTAAAAGCGCAGAGAGCATCATGAAGAACAAGGAACACACCAGGCAGGTCCGAGATACTGTTGTGAAGAAGTTTAAAGCCGGATTTGGATACAAAAAGATTTCCCAAGCTTTAAACATCCCAAGGAGCACTGTGCAAGCGATAATATTGAAATGGAAGGAGTATCAGACCACTGCAAATCTACCAAGACCTGGCCGTCCCTCTAAACTTTCAGCTCATACAAGGAGAAGACTGATCAGAGATGCAGCCAAGAGGCCCATGATCACTCTGGATGAACTGCAGAGATCTACAGCTGAGGTGGGAGACTCTGTCCATAGGACAACAATCAGTCGTATATTGCACAAATCTGGCCTTTATGGAAGAGTGGCAGGAAGAAAGCCATTTCTTAAAGATATCCATAAAAAGTGTTGTTTAAAGTTTGCCACAAGCCACCTGGGAGACACACCAAACATGTGGAAGAAGGTGCTCTGGTCAGATGAAACCAAAATTGAACTTTTTGGCAACAATGCAAAACGTCATGTTTGGCGTAAAAGCAACACAGCTCATCACCCTGAACACACCATCCCCACTGTCAAACATGGTGGTGGCAGCATCATGGTTTGGGCCTGCTTTTCTTCAGCAGGGACAGGGAAGATGGTTAAAATTGATGGGAAGATGGATGGAGCCAAATACATGACCATTCGGGAAGAAAACCTGATGGAGTCTGCAAAAGACCTGAGACTGGGACGGAGATTTGTCTTCCAACAAGACAATGATCCAAAACATAAAGCAAAATCTATAATGGAATGGTTCAAAAATAAACATATCCAGGTGTTAGAATGGCCAAGTCAAAGTCCAGACCTGAATCCAATCGAGAATCTGTGGAAAGAACTGAAAACTGCTGTTCACAAATGCTCTCCATCCAACCTCACTGAGCTCGAGCTGTTTTGCATGGAGGAATGGGAAAACATTTCAGTCTCTCGATGTGCAAAACTGATAGAGACATACCCCAAGCGACTTACAGCTGTAATCGCAGCAAAAGGTGGCGCTACAAAGTATTAACTTAAGGGGGCTGAATAATTTTGCACGCCCAATTTTTCCGTTTTTGATTTGTTAAAAAAGTTTGAAATATCCAATAAATGTCGAGTGTCCCACTTGTTGTTGATTCTTCACAAAAAAATACAGTTTTATATCTTTATGTTTGAAGCCTGAAATGTGGCAAAAGGTCGCAAAGTTCAAGGGGGCCGAATACTTTCGCAAGGCACTGTATATATATATTCCTCTGTTGTTTTTGTTACATGTTCAGTGTGCCGCGCCAGGCTAGTTGTTTCCCCCCTGGGTATTCTTGTGTAACCCATAGGAGGTTGGATTATTGCGTTTGTTTTGTGACGCTATTTTGCGCATTTCTCTTTTGCTTTTTGGCTGGAGGTTTGATGCTGTTGTGTCCGTTTGTTGTGCTTCTGCCCAAATAAAGTCTGATCACAACTCTCTGCTCTCCTGCACCTGACTTCAACACCAGTAGCGCATACGCTGACACATTGTAAATACAACCTATATTTATGTTTATTTATTTTACCTTTTGTACTTTAACACTTTGCACATCATTACAACACTTTAGACATAATATGACATTTGAAATGTCTTTATTCTTTTGGAACTTTTGGAAGTGTAATATTTACTGTTTTTTATTTATTATTTATTTCACTTTTGTTTATTATCTATTTCACTGCTTTGGCAATGGAAACATATGTTTCCCATGCCGATAGAGCCCTTACATTGAAATTGAATTGAGAGAGAGACAGAGAGAGAGAGTGAGAGAAAGAGAGACAGAGAAAGAGAGACAGACAGACACACAGAGAGAGAGAGAGAGACAGAGAGAGTGAGTGAGAGAAAGAGAGAGATACAGAGAGAAAGAGAGACAGAGAAAGAGAGAAAGACAGACACACAGAGAGAGAGAGAGAGAGAGAGACAGAGAGAGTGAGTGAGAGAAAGAGAGATACAGAGAGAAAGAGAGACAGAGAAAGAGAGACAGACAGACACACAGAGAGAGAGAGAGAGACAGAGAGAGTGAGTGAGAGAAAGAGAGATACAGAGGGAAAGAGAGACAGAGAAAGAGAGACAGACAGACACACAGAGAGAAAGAGAGACAGAGAAAGAGAGACAGACAGACACACAGAGAGGAAGAGAGACAGAGAAAGAGAGACAGACACACAGAGAGAAAGAGAGACAGAGAAAGAGAGACAGACAGACACACAGAGAGAAAGAGAGACAGAGAAAGAGAGACAGACAGACACACAGAGAGAAAGAGAGACAGAGAAAGAGAGACAGACACACAGAGAGAAAGAGAGACAGAGAAAGAGAGACAGACAGACACACAGAGAGAGAGAGGCCATAAAGAGAGGCATTGTCTGTTAGACCTTCCAACCTTCACATCTTCCTGTTATTAAATTATTTTTGGACTTCTCATTCTCATTAGTAAAAAACAACCCCATCCCCCCACGCTTGATTACTGTTGTTACTGATTGTCCTGTTTGTGGCAATCTTGAAATATTATGTTTAATTATGTTTTTATTGATATTGTTAATTAATCATTTCCAAAGTACTCTTTGGCAATATGTACATTGATATGTCATGCCAATAAAGCAATAGAAAATTGAGAGAGAAAGAGAGAGAAAGCAGTGTGATGACAGAATCTACTTGGCATGGTTCCAAATGATATTTCACATTTTGTCACACCCTGGTCTAAGTATTTTGTGTTTTTCTTCATGTATTGGGTCAGGCCAGGGTGTGGCATGGGGTTTTTGTATTGTGGTGTGTTTTGTCTTGGGGTTTTGGTGTGTATGTATTGGGATTGTAGCTAGTGGGGTTATCTAGCAAAGTCTATGGCTGTCTGGAGTGGTTCTCAATCAGAGGCAGGTGCTTATCGTTGTCTCTGATTGGGAACCATATTTAGGCAGCCATATTCTTTGAGTTTGTCGTGGGTGATTGTCCTTAGTGTCATTGTTCCTGTCTTTGTTAGTTTTCACAAGTATAGGCTGTTTCGGTTTTCCTTTCGTTATTTACATTCTTTGTTTTCTGGTGTTTGTGTTACTTTGTGTTTACGTTATTCATTAAACATGGATCGCAATCTACACGCTGCATTTTGGTCCGACTCTCCTTCACAACTAGAAAGCCGTAACACATTTACAGTTTACAATTATGAGTGTACAGTATGACATGGTTTATCTCAACTAACCATCTCTTCTCTCGATTACAGAAAGTAATGGCACAAACCCATACAATACACTCAGTACACCAGCCATGCTGTGAGATGAGACAGACAGACAGACAGATGCAATGAAGTGAGTTTTAAAAATAAACTGACACTGCAGGCAATGTTTTCAGTATCAGTTTGCTCATACTAACAGCTTTAACGAAATACACATAGGCTGTTTAGAGAGACATTTACTTAGCCAACAATGGGTGACTGACACTTTCTCATGTGTCCCAGCATTTCCAAATGAGAAGCTATCTGTTGTATCTTTTGTTTAAAATCTAGTAAAAATAACACTGACATCATCCCTGATCCCAACCACCCAAAACAATGGAAGAATTAAATGAATAAAGAAGAGATACAACCCAAGAGGCCTTCACAGTCCCTGTACTGACCAGATACTGCTACTAGCAGAGAGATACAACCCAAGAGGCCTTCACAGTCCCTATACTGACCAGATACTGCTACTAGCAGAGAGATACAACCCAAGAGGCCTTCACAGTCCCTATACTGACCAGATACTGCTACTAGCAGAGAGATACAACCCAAGAGGCCTTCACAGTCCCTGTACTGACCAGATACTGCTACTAGCAGAGAGATACAACCCAAGAGGCCTTCACAGTCCCTATACTGACCAGATACTGCTACTAGCAGAGAGATACAACCCAAGAGGCCTTCACAGTCCCTATACTGACCAGATACTGCTACTAGCAGAGAGATACAACCCAAGAGGCCTTCACAGTCCCTATACTGACCAGATACTGCTACTAGCAGAGAGATACAACCCAAGAGGCCTTCACAGTCCCTATACTGACCAGATACTGCTACTAGCAGAGAGATACAACCCCTATACTGACCAGATACTGCTACTAGCAGAGAGATACAACCCAAGAGGCCTTCACAGTCCCTATACTGACCAGATACTGCTACTAGCAGAGAGATACAACCCAAGAGGCCTTCACAGTCCCTATACTGACCAGATACTGCTACTAGCAGAGAGATACAACCCAAGAGACCTTCACAGTCCCTATACTGACCAGATACTGCTACTAGCAGAGAGATACAACCCAAGAGGCCTTCACAGTCCCTATACTGACCAGATACTGCTACTAGCAGAGAGATACAACCCAAGAGCCCTTCACAGTCCCTATACTGACCAGATACTGCTACTAGCAGAGAGATACAACCCAAGAGGCCTTCACAGTCCCTATACTGACCAGATACTGCTACTAGAAGAGAAACATCTGAATCAATTCTACCTTGTAGATACTGTATTTCTTTCAAAAGCCAAACAGGACAAGACATAACTGTGAACTCTGTGACCTCGGCACCAGAGATGAGCGCATAGGTGAGTCACCATGGGAACGTGTGGGTGTGCTCAGCACTCAGCCTTGGGTTATGCTCACTAGGGCATGTAACAAAAAAAATGTTTTACATTATGCAACGGAGCAAAAATAAATTGAGCTTCTTATTGGACAATTCCAGGCAATCTGTCCCCGTTTCAGTCTGTTTTTCTTCCATTTGGTGCCTAATGAACACAACCCTGGAGTATCTATGTCTCCATGCAGAGCAGACTGGCTCCACGGGCTAAACTGGCCCTCTGATCCGCATCATTGATAGCACAGCACTCCTGATGAAATATTAGTGTCTCTTGGCATTGGCCTTATGAAATAGCAGGTGGAATTTGCAGGATTTAAAAGATTACAGTGTTCTACTACCTGATGAGGCCCATGAAAAAGATTAAAATGCACTTTACAGTTAAGTATGACGTACTGTGTCTCGTCCTTTCATATCACTGACATCTTGTAAGAACTGGAAGCTATATTCCAAATTTGCTTATCAAATCCAATTGTATTGATCACATACACGTGGTGAGCAGATGTTATTGCTAGTGTAGCGAAATGCTTGTGGGACTAGAAGCGAGGCAGCCATCTCAAACAAAACACATTGCAGGTCCTCTTACATTCTCCCAAGAAACACTTGATACGGAAGAAGGAGGCAGCCAGACTTCCTGAGGAATCTAAATGATCCATAAGGAGAGTTAAATGATTTAATGATGGAAAACAGTAGATTTTATGTTGACTGGATCCTCTTAAGTCTTTTCAAAACCCAGGCAGTTGCTATTCATTGGACATATGAATTACTACGCTGAAAATAAATATCACTATTTGACTTCGAGCCTTGACTTGTATGGCATTTGCTAGAGTCTCCAATCACCCAAATCAAAGCACATGTACACCATCAAGACAGATTATTCCTATATTGACCTACCCGCAACTTGATGGTATATGGTCTGTGATTAACTATCCATTGTCTAATGCGAGAGTGTAGCGCTGCTTGCGTGATGAAACGCAACGACCTTGTTCATAGCCTATACCTGTCTGGAGGATCGCGCGCGCCACCTGACCGGACATACTTGAGACATTGATGCGGCCATAGTAGCCTAGACTGTACCTGCAGCTCCGCAATCCACACAGCTCCCGTTCCCCGGTCTCTCCAACAGCTTTATCATACGCTGTTTATTATTTTCTTGATCCGTAGCCATGTTGGGAATGTATTTTCCAATTAAATTAATTGATCGACTCCAAAACCTCGAAAGTGAAGGCTTACTGACGGCTGTTCTGGCGGAGTTAAATAATATCCACTGTAGTTGTCACTCACTGGACACCGGGGGCAGTGATGTGATGGAAACACGATCACATCTGAGACAAGAGAAACAGTGTCCACGTCGCAATAATTATGAAAACATATATATCCAACGAAATGTACAGCTGAATATTCCGTGTGAATTCCACCCTACTCTTACTCCCAGTTCCTGCTCTCTATACACCAGTGTTCTCTATCTCCCTTTCTCTCTCTCTTTCTCGCTCGCTCACTCTCTCTCAAAAGTGAGACCTCAAGCGGACATTCAGTTCCTGAAAACATTTTCCAATACAAATAATTTCCCTTCCGTTTTACTTCATCTTAATCGATAACTTTATTGATTATCTGTAGCTTAAGCTGGTTGAAATGTCATGTTAGCAAAAACGGGCATTTACCTGTTCTGGAATGTTTAGTCCGCTGAAAAGTATAATGGAATTTGTGCAACCAACTGACTAAAATGTATATTCGGTAGAAAAAGAAGAATCAGTAGGTGCCCATTCACATCACTTGGAGCGTGGAGTGGAGCATCAGTCACATACTGCACGTGTACTACATTATTTATGGTTCCGCTCCCTCCACCTTTCCTTCAGATGAAGAATATTGAACACTAGAGGGCGGTAGAGCTGCATCTTGCGTTTTATTCCCGCTCTCTTGACAACTCACCGGCTCCAGCAATTTCAGTGACATCTTAATTTCAAGAGAATATAGACCTAAATTGACCTTTTCCGAGAGGAACATTTTTCTGGAACATGCTTATTCCTGACATTGTCTGGAAAAATGAATGGTTAAGGCCTTACAAATATTGTATAACAAACTAAGTTAAGGAAGTGCACTTTAAAATTGGTGGTAGTGGTAGTGTAGTGAAGTGGTAGTGTAGTGTCATGCAACTTATAACTAAACTACCTAACCTATTCCATCACAGCATGTGTGTCTAGCTAGCCAATAAACTTAGGGTGGCATATAGACTTACAGAATCCACTGAAATTATTATTACATTTTTATTAAAGTACTTTGTTTGTAAATGAATAATATTGCTATTTTCGACAGAAGGAAGGGTCGACACTATCTGGCCAAGTTGCAAAGTCAAAGCGACTAACCACGTGTGTGAATAAAAATATGAATTACAAGCAGTTTATGAAAACAATATCAGGGGCAACATTAACCAGCAGCCATCAGTAAACCTTGCACCAGGGACATTAGGGATGTAATCATTATACCGATTCTGTTGCAAAACGTTCCTCCTAAAGGAAAACACAAACGAGTTTATTGGACAAATCCAGGTAGGCTCCTCCCCTCTTCGTTACATTTGCTCTGTTTTCTTTTGTTCAGTTCTTATTTAAGAATAAACCCAGTTTCATCAGCTCTGTACTGCTCTGTGTTTTAATTTTACACCAGCAGATGGCAGTATCTTCTCCACTTGGTATCTCTCCAAATTCAATATGAGCCCTGTACCAGTAGGTGAGATGAGACTGGCAGTCTAATTCTGGAAGCTTTTTGGACCTAGACTTGGCGGACTGAGCACGCACCCCTGAGAGGCCCCAGTGTTGAAGATCAGAGTGGTGGATGTGTTGTTACCTACCCTTATCATCTGGGGGCGGCCAGTCAGGAAGTCTAGGATCCAGTTGCAGAGGGAGGTGTTTAGTCCCAGGGTCCTTAGCTTAGTGATGAGCTTTGAGGGCACTATGGTGTTGAATGCTGAGCTGTAGTCAATGAATAGCATTCTCACATAGGTGTTCCTTTTGTCCAGGTGGGAAAGGGCAGTGTGGACTGCAATAGATATTGCATCATCTGTGGATCTGCTGGGGCGGTATGCAAATTGGAGGGTGTCCAGGGTTTCTGGGATAATGGTGTTGATGACCAGCCATGACCAGCCTTTCAAAGCACTGTAGTCATTTAGGCAGGTTACCTTAGTGTTCTTGGGCACGGGGACTATGGTGGTCTGCTTGAAACATGTTGGTATGACAGACTCAATCAGGGAAAGGTTGAAAATGTCAGTGAAGACACTTGCCAGTTGGTCAGCGCATGCTCGGAGTACACGTTCTGGTAATCCATCTGGCCCAGCGGCCTTGTGAATGTTGACCTGTTTAAAGGTCTTACTCACGTAGGCTACAGAGAGCTTGATCACACAGTCGTCCGGAACTGCTGATGCTCTCATGCATGTTTCAGTGTTTCTTGCCTCTATGCGAACATTTAGCTCATCTGGTAGGCTCGTGTCACTGGGCAGCTTGCGACTGTGTTTCCCTGTGTAGTCTGTAATAGTTTGCAAGCCCTGCCACATCCGAAGAGCGTTGGAGCCGGTGTAGTACGATTCAATCTCAGTCCAGTATTGACGCTTTGCCTGTTTGATGGTTCGTCGGAGGGCATAGCAGGATTTCTTAGAAGCTTCCGGATTGAGAGTTCTGCTCCTTGAAAGCAGCAGCTCTACACTTTAGCTCAGTGTGGATGTTACCTGTAAAATCATGGCTTCTGGTTGGGGTATGTATGTAACAGTACAACTTTAGACCGTCCCCTCGCCCAGGAACCGGCGTGAACCAGGGACCCTCTGCACACATCAACAACATCAGCATCGTTACCCATCGCTCCACAAAAGCCGCGGCCCTTGCAGAGCAAGGGGAACTACTACTTCAAGGTCTCAGAGCAAGTGACGTCACCGATTGAAACGCTATTTAGCGCGCACCACCGCTAACTATGCTAGCCGTTTCACATCCATTACATGTACGTACAGTCACTATGGGGACGACATCATCGATGCAGTTATTGATGAAGCCAATGACTGATGTGATGTACTCCTCATTGCCATCGGAAGAATCCCGGAACATATTCCAGTCTGTGCAATTAAACAGTCCTGTAGCTGACCACTTTTTTATTGACCGAGTCACTGGTGCTTCCTGCTTTAGTTTTTGCTTGTAAGCAGGAATCAGGAGGATAGAATTATGGTCAGATTTGCCAAATGGAGGGCAAGTGAGAGCTTTGTAGATGTCTCTGTGTGTGTAGTAAAGGTGGTCTATAGTTTTTTCCCTCTGGTTGCACATACTGGTAACCCTCTATGGTATGGTGTTTCCCTCAGGCACCAAACCACCTTTTTGGACCTCACACCATTTTTTTAAATAAAATTATATTTTTGGGAACAGAAAAAAATATTGAGATCAGATGCTTCATCGATGAGAATATTATCAGAATGTGGGCCCAGTTTCACCTACTTCCCTCCTCTCCCATGCACGACTCGACTTCCTCTCACTACCATAGTTGTAAGGGCATGTTTCAGCTTTATAGCCCTGTGACGTGTCTGGGTTACTGTAATAACCCAGACAACAATAACCCAGATACTACTTGTCAGTGAGCACTGCACTAAGGTATGAAGGCGTAACATGCACAAAATAGCTACTAGCTTTCCGGATCCACGTCAAAATGTCATTTTGCCTATCGATTTAATATCCAACAGAAAAACATAACTGCAGCTGAGTAAGTTAACATGTTAAAATCTGTATGGATGTTACTTCTTCCTTCTCTTCTTTTCTGTGCCCCGCCCTAAAACATTTTAACTCCCAGTCATTAATTTGCTTGGTTTCAGCACCCACGGCAATCATGAGCAGCTCCGTAAGTAGAAATCAATAATACAAATCACAATATGAATCATCTTAATATTACTATTAATACCATGTTAACATTACATTAAGTTGTTAAAGATTCATTTTTCTATTTACAGAGGCAGGTACCACCTACAAAAAGGTTAGTGTCAATTGTGATCACTTATGATAGTGCAAGATAAATATAGACTAATATATACATCTATACATATATGCTATGATTTTTGCATTTGTGAGATAATTGTAGATATTATTAAAATAGTTAGTTGAGCAAATGTGTTTCCTTATCTTGAAAGCAGTCTATGGACAAAGGCAGACTGCAATCTACACTTTTATTTGATTAACTAGCCAGTTACAACTAATGTTAATGCTAAGTATTTTAGGACCAAAAAATAAAATACCTCCCTTTACCCCTTTCAGTATGTTTTAAATGTCATGTCCAGATCATCTCTTAAATTGATTGTCACTCAATGACTTGGTTTTACATTATTTTGCAATGATTATGGCATGATTTAATGGGATATTAGGCATTTTGGCAATGAGGCCCTTTATCTACTTCCCCAGAGTCAGATGAACTTGGAGATATAGTGTTTATGTCTCTGTGTCCATCTAGTATGAAGGAAGTTAGAGGTTGTTTCGCCAACTGGAAGTCTATGGGTATCGACTAGCATGGTAGTTGATACCCATGAGAGGTTGACTTGAAAGTAGTGCCAACTGTCACTTGAAAGTTAATTGAAACCAAATTGTGGATTACAGTTAGTTCTTATTCACATATTGCATTCAAGCTAAGAAAACAAACTATCTAAACATGTAATTACGCTGAACAATCCCTTTAAGGTGTTCAGAAGTAGTTAACATTCAGATTTATTTCCAGGGTAAAAAGCACATTTTTTACGTTATTGTGCTGTAGAATTTAGTATTTCATTTGTGTTAAGCTGTTTTTCAAATTATTGTAATAAAGTTCAATTGTTAATTACCTAGTGTCGTAGTTGATCAGAGTTGTTAAATTGCTTAACTATAACAAACGATGCCAATTTGTGTGCTGAAGAGAACAAAGAAGACGGTGTAAAATAAAGAAACACAACTTACCTTCTCATTATGAGGGGAAATGGGATAACAGCTCAAACGGAGTAGGGCTGCTTGAATTGGGTTTGAACAGCATTTAAAATACAATCATTACTTACTGTACGTTTTCTTTATTAAACTTTACAATACCACTTTTAAGGAAAACAACAGCTACATGTCTGAAACGGAGGAAAATAAATGAAGAAAGCTTAAAGTCATCAGGAACAGCATTTATTGGACAGGTTATAAAGTTTTGGAAAAGTTCCCTGTGGGTTGACAGAATAGAAGATTACGTGGAAAAGGTACACATCGCCTAATTTAAATACACTAATCAAACGCCTAAAATACATTCTCACACATTTAGCACATTTTTGGTTTACTATACATTTCATCAGGTTACAAATTAATTGTTTTCAGAACAAACCATTATTAATTGATCTTGTTATGTTATACATTGTTCATTAATTATGTTATTAATTATTAATGTCTGTTAAAAGTTGCTTCACAGCATCTTTTTCTTAGGTCACATTCATGAGGACCGTCTTCTTCCAAATGCCTTCTTTGAGTCTCAAGCGGTGAAGGACGAATTACAAACAAGATTTAAAATGGCATTCCACAATTACATGTCTCCACCCTGTCAGACTCCATTTTCCATTCTTCTGACTTTGGTAAGTGTGTAAATGGAATGTACAGTTGAAGTCGGAAGTTTACATACACTTAGGTTGGATTCATTAAAACTTGTTTTTCAACCACTCCATAAATTTGTTGTTAACAAACTATAGTTTTGGCAAGTCGGTTAGGACATCTACTGTGTGCATGACACAAGTAATTGTTCCAAACATTGTTTACAGACAGATTATTTAACTTATAATTCACTGTATCACAATTCCAGTGGGTCAGAAGTTTACATTCTGACATCAGAAGTTTACACACTAAGTTGACTGTGCCTTTAAACAGCTTGGAAAATTCCAGAAAATTATGTCATGGCTTCAGAAGTTTACCTGTGGATGTATTTCAAGGCCTACCTTCAAACTCAGTGCCTCTTTGCTTGACATCATGGGAAAATCAAAAGAAATCAGCCAAGACCTCCGAAAAAAATGTTGAGACCTCCACAGGTCTGGTTCATCCTTGGGAGCAATTTCCAAATGCCTGAAGGTACCACGTTCATTTGTACAAACAATAGTACGCAAGTATAAACACCATGGGACCACGCAGCCATCATACTGCTCAGGAAGGAGATGCGTTCTGACTCCTAGAGATGAAAGTTCTTTGGTGCGAAAAGTGGAAATCAATCCCAGAACAACAGCAAAGGACCTTGTGAAGATGCTGGAGGAAACAGGTAGAAAAGTATCTATATCCACAGTAAAATGAGTCCAATATTGACATAACCTGAAAGGCCGCTCAGCAAGGAAGAAGCCACTGCTCCAAAACCGGCATAAAAAAGCCAGACTATGGTTTGCAACTGCACATGGGGACAAAGATCGTACTTTTTGGAGAAATGTCCTCTGGTCTGATAAAATAAAAATAGAACGTTTTGGCCATAATGACCATCGTTATGTTTGGAGGAAAAAGGGGGAGGCTTGCAAGAAGAACACCATCCCAACCGTGAAGCACGGGGGTGGCAGCATCATGTTGTGTGGGTGCTTTGCTGCAGGAGGGACTGGGACTGGCATCATGAGGAAAGAAAATTATGTGGATATATTGAAGCAACATCTCAAGACATCGGTCAGGAAGTTAAAGCTTGGTCGCAAATGGGTCTTCCAAATGGACAATGACCACAATCTTGCTTCCGAAGTTGTGGTCAAATGGCTTAAAGACAACAAAGTCAAGGTATTGGAGTAGCCATCACAAAGCTCTGACCTTAATCTCATAGAAAATTTGTGGGCAGAACTGAAAAAAGGTGTGCGAGCAAGGAGGCCTACAAACCTGACTCAGTTACACCAGCTCTGTCAGGAGGAATGGGCCAAAATTCACCCAACATATTGTGGGAAAGCTTGTGAAGGCTATCCGAAACGTTTGACCCAAGTTAAACAATTTAAAGGCAATGCTACCAAATACTAATTGAGTATGTAAACTTCTGACCCACTGGGAATGTGATGAAAGAAATAAAGCTGAAATAAATCATCCTCTTTACTATTACTCTGACATTTCACATTCTTAAAATAAAGTGGTGATCCTAACTGACCTAAGACAGGGAATTTTTACCAGGATTAAATGTCAGGAATTGTGAACTGAGTTTAAATGTATTTGGCTAAGGTGTATGTAAACCTCCGACTTCAACTGTATTTAACCTGAAGCTTTTGTCCTTGACCAATTTCCACATAAAAAAAAATAGCAATAAAAAATGACAATAAAACACATTATATAAAACATGTATTGTCCATGTAGCTTATAATTTGTAGAATATTGCATGTTTCACTTTGTTTGTTTTCAGGCTGTCAAGATTTGTGGTCATGAGGACGAAGATAAAATACAAGAAAATCTTCTAAGTTTCCTGGAAGCATTGCAATTGCCCCCCAAAATAAAAGGCGAGAGTAACTACACAAACTACTACACTCTGGAGGCTACTGTCATAGCTTTGTGCTACAACGAAACCCCTGGAGCCCTCAGACCAGTGAAGTACTATGGAGCATCCCTGTCCTGCAGAGGGGAGAGAGCAAAGAAAATTATGATCAATCAGTCATGTCTAAACGTGTGGCATGACTATGTGTCTTATGCAGTGTTGTCATTCAGACATGATGATCAGGGAAACGGTATCAGCTTCCCTGGCACCAATTGTTATGAAGACCGAAGGCCGTGCAAGAACTGTGGGGATCTTTTCTCTCTCCCAAACCCTGAGACGGACAAAAATGACTTTCCCTATGGAAACTGTGCCGAAACGGAGTGCCTGAGTAACCTTATTTTCAATGATGAGGATGTCCAGAGCAAAATGATTAAGAGAATCGACTACATAGGGGAAAACCTGAAAGGTCTTAGAGAAAAGGCAAAAAAAGCTTTGGAACAGTCTATGGCAACTGTGCCAGAGTCATAATGCACAAGTAAATGGTTTCTGTCATTCAGAGTTGTGAATTACAGCTCGGACAAACAATACAATTATTACCACTAATAACAGACATAGAAAGCAGCCACCTTGGGAATACAGTTGTTTTACTTTTTGGTTTGGTCTTTGTGTTTGGTTGTTTACTTTTTATCTATTTATTTTGGGGGATGTTTAATTGTAATAAGCTATCAACTTTGTCCCTTGTCAAATAGTCTGCCATGTGCTTTGTGTCACAGTGGAAAATGAATGGAATTAAAATGAACACATTTCTGATGTGACAGGAAACTGCAGAAATGGTGTGACACTGAACTTGTTTGAATGTATTCAGTGAAACCCCAGCTAAAAGAGTGGACTAAAACAGACAGCACGATGAATATCTAACATTGTGTTACTTTATGACACAAACTTATCTTGTAAATATTTTGAATCCATCAATAAATGAGAATTGTTAAAAGTTGGTTGGATGTTTTAGTTTCCTTACAGTTTTCTGCTATAACTTGGACCAGATCTCTCTGGCAAAATACATTTGATCTCAAAGTGAAATATAACCGGTTTTGGGGCGAACTCAAACTCCCACCACCAGTAACACCTACTTGGGTGATGCATTACAGGCATGCTGTAACAGAGAGGACTCACTGCTCACTCATTTATTTATTGTAAGTTTAAGTGGTCATCTTTACAAGTGAAGAATGGAGGGCCAAGATAAAATGTCAGTGTGAGTTGATCCCTAACAGCAAAAAAAAATAATTGTAGAGTACTCCTACTGTTTCCACAACAAAACAGGAAATGTGGAATGTTTTGATCTGATGTTAGTTAACCTTAAACCGGTTTTGAAAGGCCAACCTAACACAATCAAGAACACCTCTTCTGTCACTGGTCCAGTTTGTACGTTTCCAGATTTTGAACAGGATAAATGCATTTTAATATTTCAAATGTTGTTCAAAGTAAAGATAATGATAAAGCAATAACAAAATCCCATGATGTCTTTGTATCAGTGATGACACCATGCACATCAAGGAATAATATTATACCCTTCACCTTTTGTAAGAGAGAGAATGCTGTTTAGTCAGTAATACATTAGTAATAGTTACAACATAATGCATCAGTCGGGAGGCACTCAGGGCATCAGCGGAGCACCAGGGTGTTTTGTCATCTGACTACCTTTCCCAGAGAAGTACACACATGCATGACTCAACCTGTTGAGAGGAAAATTACAAAGGTGTGTCAGACAGAAACTCAAGGGCAGTTTTGTATCACACATTTTCAGCATATTCGACGATGACTGTATTCATGTTTACCTAATAGTTATTGAGCACTGTGGAACAAATAAATAGACAATATTAACATCAAGTAGAGATGTTTTTGGTTATAAGAGGACATTTCAGATATATTATATTGAAGCAAACAAGAGAGAAGATTGAACCAGTTAGACTCATCTTAAATGTGATGTTATTGTGTCCATTAGGCCACCAGTTAATGTATTTGAAACATAGTTAGTCTAATCAGATAAATGTTTTGTGTTATATCTAGATTTTCTGAGATGCCTCAACCATAAAGCGGAAGGTTTAGGCTAAGGCTTTGTAGTCGGCACTCTACAGCACAGCGATAACAACTGGCAACACCCTCATGTTCTCTCCAGTCTGCTGGAGAAACGAAACCTCAGAGCAACAAGCCTCACGTCCTACAGTTAAACACTAGCAGTAAAACAGTGGTAAAATAATAAAAAGCACAGAGATGAGTGATAAAAGGCTGTGTTTGTTATGTAAATGTTCTCCCACCTAAAGGTCCATATGAGGGAATTAATCTTTATTGACTCATCATATGAATGTACCAATATCCTGAAATGTACTGTAATCTCTTTCTAAGACCAAACAGGAAGTAGGAAAATAGCCATTGTGGATTTCCAAAACAAGCGTTTCCATCCATTTATTCTAGGGAAAACCAGGACATAGAGATACATTTAATTGAAACAAATGCAGTACAATAACATGCCAAACACATTTGATACCATTCCTTTTACTCCATTCCATCCATTACACTCCATTCCATCCATTACACTCCATTCCATCCATTACACTCCATTCCATCCATTACACTCCATTCCAGACATTATTATAAGCCGTCCTCCCCTCAGCAGCCTCCACTGCTTTAGATGTGTTAATGTCAGAGTAGATAGATGTGTTTGCAACTTAGCCTTTTATCTTCCTCCCAGAATATAGGGCAATGACTACCATAAAATAGATGAAGATCCCCAACATTGGTTAAACTATCTGTTTATCATGACTAGTTCAGTTATCACATATTACAATCAGTAGTAGTTAGTACTACAGTACCATGAGGACATCTAGTAGGTATTGTGGCGTAGCTCATTTTCAAAAGGTGCACTGAGCACAGCAATACAACAGAACAATGCCACAGTACAAAAGGATCACTCTAACAAAGATAAAGCAAAAATAATCCAACACTACAAGTTACAACTTTCAATATTACAACAACAACAATCTCTTCATTTAAATCTAAATAACTGCAACTTACTATATATTCAACACATCTAATACTAGACTGTTAAACTGCCCTGGCAGCACCAGGGAATCAAGGTGCAATGAGTTCTGCAGGCTATTCCAAGAATGGGGGGAATCAAAACTGAAAGAGGATCTACCTAGATTGGTATGAACTAGTAGAACTTGGAGAGTTAACCATCCCTGTGAAACAGCTAAACCACACTAATCTGACCCCTCTGGGGAACACGTCGCTTGTTTTGCTCTAGGACGCCCACAGGCCTCACAAGACTCGTCTGATGGTGCCCCGGTATCAGTTGACCAAATGAACAGAGGTACAGTATATACAGTGCTTTCAGAAAGTATTCAGACCCCCCTGTTACATTAAACACTTATTCTAAAATTGATTAAATATTTTTTTCCCAATACATTACCCCATAATGACAAAGCAAAAACAGGTTTTTAGAAATGTTTGCAAATGTATTAAAAATTTAAAAAACAGAAATACCATAAGTATTCAGAACCTTTGCCATGAGACTCGCAATTGAGCTCAGGTGTGTCTTGTTTCCTTTGTACATCCTTGAGATGATTCTACAACTTAATTGGAGTACACCTGTGGTAAATTAAATTGATTAGAGATGATTTGGAAAGCGCACACCTGTCTACACTGCATTGGGAAAGAATTCAGACCCCTTGACTTTTTCCACATTTTGTTACATTACAGCCTTATTCTAAAATGGAATAATAATAAAAAAATATCATCACTCTACACAAAATGACCCATAATGACAAAGTGAAAATAGGTTTTTAGAAATGCTTGGGAAAGGGTAACAAAAAATATCTACAGCATTGAAGGTCCCCCAACAACACAGTAGCCTCCATCATTCTTAAATGGAAGAAGTTTGGAACCACCAAGACTCTTCCTAAAGATGGCCGCCTGGCCAAACTGAGCTATCGGGGGAGAAGGGTCTTGGTCAGGGAGGTGAACAAGAAACCGATGGTCACTCTGACAGAGCTCCAGTGTTCCTCTGTGGAGATGGGAGAACCGTCCAGAAGGACAATGTTCTCTGCAGCATTCCATCAATTAGGCCTTTATGGCAGAGTGGCCAGACGGAAGCCACTCTTCAGTAAAAGACACATGACAGCTCGCTTGGAGTTTGCCAAAAAGCACCTAAAGGACTCTCAAAACATGAGAAACTAAATCCTCTGGTCCGATGAAACCAAGATTTAATTCTTTGGACTGAATGCCAAGCGTCACATCTGGAAGAAACCTGGCACCATCCCTACGGTGAAGCATGGTGGTGGAGTATCATGCTTTGGGGACGTTTTTCAGAGGCAGGGACTGGGGAGACTAGTCAGGATTGAGGGAAAGATGAACAGAGCAAAGTATAGAGAGATCCTTGATGAAAACATGCTCCAGAGTACTCAGGACCTCAGGCTGGGGCGAAGGTTCCTCTTCCAACAGGACAACGACCATAAGCACACAGCAAATGCAGGAGTGGCGTCAGGGCAAGTCTCTGAATGTCCTTGAGAGCCAGAGCCCGGACTTGAGCCTGATCGAAGATCTCTGGAGAGACCTAAAAATAGCTGTGCAGTGACGCTCCCTATCCAACATGATAGAGCTTGAGAGGATCTGTATGGAAGAATGGGAGAACCTCCCCAAATACAAGTGTGCCAAGCTTGTAGCGTCATACCCAAGAAGATTCAAGGCTGTAATTGCTGCCTAAGGTGCTTCAACAAAGTACTGAGTAAATGGTCTGAATACTTACGTAAATGTAATATTTTAGTTAATTTTTTTGTGCAAAATGTCAATAAAACCTGTTTTTACTTTGTCACTATGGGGTATTGTGTGTAGATTGATGAGGGAAAAAATATGTAATACATTTTAGAATAAGGCTGTAATGTAACAAAATGTGTAAAAGGTCAAGGGGTCTGAATACTTTCCGAATGTACTCTTTATTGCCAAAAATAAGGGGGACATATAAAAGGAAAAATGTTTCCTTATATATTTCAGATATAGGACTTCAGATCAAACAACCAATAGATTCATTGGGGGGACTGTTCTATTTTATTTATTTAACCTTTATTTAACTAGGGCAAGTAAGTTAAGAACAAATTCTTATTTTCAATGACAGCCTAGGAACAGTGGGTTAACTGCCTGTTCAGGGTCAGAATGACAGATTTGAACCTTGCCAGCTCAGGGGTTTGAACTTGCAACCTTCTGGTTACTAGTCCAACACTCTAACCACTGGGCTACCCTGCCGCCCCCACTGTAGTGAATATGTTTTTCAATGCATTTGTATGGGCTATTAGCAGTAAAGCCAAATAATTTTGTATATATTTTTTTATACTTATTCTGAGCAGACTACACATTCGCCATCCGCTCAAGAGGGGCATTTGGTTCACATCAGGGCAGAAACCCAAATAGAAAACTAATGCGATGCATTAGTTGAACAGAATGAGAAATGGAGGTGCCACACACATGCAGAGGAACAACATTTCAGTAACCATTGAGAAGGCAAAGAGCTGCATTTCCAGGCTCACCCAGGGTGTCAAAATCGCATTGACCGTTCTGGAAAACCACATCAGTTGCTCCTAAAAAGTCTCTAACTTAGGTTGAAAGTATTAACACAGATAGTACAACATATCCATGTGTATCATGGTATCCAATTACTTTGTTATACTGGTATAAGTGGTATTATAAGAATAGTCTAACCCACATTTCTGTCAAATGAAATCAAACCTATATATTGTGGAACACAATAGATGGTTCAAAGGAGAAGCGCCCCCCCCTAAAGTTTTGTTTTATTGACAACGTAAAAAGTGCCTTGCCTCCATGTCTTTTTCTAAAGTGTGTTACGCTCGTCGTTTGAATGAGGAGACCAAAGGTGCAGCGTGGTAGGCGAACATCTTACTTTATTTAAAATGAACACCGAAAAACAACAAAATACAAAACGAAGCGTAAAGTTCTGCAGGCTACACATCAACTATACAAAAAACAAGATCCCCTTCTCCCACGGCTTACAGGGCTTAGACTGTTTTGTGCCAAAAAGGAGGGGTGAAATACATGTAAAAAAAAATTTACTTATTTTTTCTGATCTTTCTGATATGTCTCAGGTGTTGGACAGACACTTAAGGACAAATTCCTTTTTATTGTTTTGGGGGGACTATCTGTTCTTCCATGTTGTAATCTGTTATCAATGTATTGTATGGGTTTATAGCAGTAGTGCCAAAAAATATTTGATTTAAAAAAAAAATGTATTAAAAAATATATACTTCAAGCGGTCTTGAAATTCAAAATCAAATCGCTAAATGATCCTTGGTATGAACCTCCTTAAAACAATTCCATATAGCTTAGTAGAACCTTGTTCTGAGCCGACTTCGCCATCCCGCTCAAGAGGGGCATTTGGTTCATGCCCGCGAAGCAGCCCAATTACAAAAGGAATGCAATCAGTTTCAATCTGAAAAACTCCTCCATCGTGTACCGGCCAGGTGAGCTAAAACAAACATTCTCAGTGGAACAGAATGAGAAATGAAGGAGCCACACCAATGCAGAGGAACAACATGGTCAGCAACCTGTGAGCTGGCAAAGAGATTGAGTTGCAGGCTCGCCCAGGGCATCAACATCGACTAAACCGTTCTTGCAAGCTCCATCAGTTGCACTTAAAAAGTCTCTAACTTAGGTTGAAAGTATTACACAGATAGTACAACATATCCATGTGTATCATGGTATCCAATTACTTTGTTATACTGGTATAAGTGGTATTATAAGAATATCTAACCAACATTT
>NW_022264434.1:0-29242 GCF_002021735.2 Oncorhynchus kisutch
TGTCTGATGTGATGGAGTGTGCCCCTGGATATCTGTAATTGATGTCTGAGTGATGGATTGTGCCCCTGGTAATCTTATTGAGGTCTGAGTGATGAGTTGCCCCTGGATATCTGTAATGATGTCTGAGTGATGGAGTTGCCTCTGATATCTGTAAAATGTCTGAAGTGATGGAGTTGTGCCTCTGGATATCTGTAAATGATGTCTGGTTGATGAGTGTGCCCCCTGGATATCTGTAAATGATTTCTAGTGATGGAGTGTGCCCCTGGAAATTGTAATTGATTTCTGAGTGATGGAGTGTGCCCCTGGAAATCTGTAATTGATGTCTGAGTGATGGAGTGTGCCCCTGGATATCTGTAATTGATGTCTGAGTGATGGAGTGTGCCCCTGTCTATCTGTAATTATGTCTGAGTGTTTGTTGTTGCCCCTGGATATCTTAAATTATGTCTGAGTGATGGAGTGTGTGCCCCTGTCTATCTGTAAATTGATGTCTGAGAGTTGTTGTGTGCCCCTGGATATCTGTAATTATGTGTGAGTGTTGGAGTGTGCCCCTGGATATCTAAAAATTATGTCTGAGTGATGAGTGTGCCTCGGATATCTGTAAATGTTGTCTGATCGATGGAGTGTGCCTCTGGATATCTGTAAATAATGTCTGAGTGATAGAGTGTGCCCCTGGATATCTGTAAATTATGTCTGAGTGATGGAGTGTGCCCCTGGATATCTGTAAATGATGTCTGAGTGATGGAGTGCCCTCTGGATATCTGTAAATGATGTCTGATTGATGGAGTGTGCCTCTGGATATCTGTAAATGATGTCTGAGTGATGGAGTGTGCCTCTGGATATCTGTAAATGATGTCTGAGTGATGGAGTGTGCCTCTGATATCTGAAAATGATGTCTGGTGATGGAGTGTGCCCCTGGCTAATGTAAATGATGTCTGATTGATGGAGTGTGCCCTGGATATCTGTAAATTATGTCTGAGTGATGGAGTGTGCCCCTGGAATCTGTAATTGATGTCTGAGTGATGGAGTGTGCCCCTGGAAATCTGTAATTGATGTCTGAGTGATGGAGTGTGCCCCTGGATATCTGTAATTGATGTCTGAGTGATGAGTGTGCCCCTGTCTATCTGTAAATATGTCTGAGTGTTGTTGTGTGCCCCTGGATATCTTAAATGATGTCTGAGTGATGGAGTGTGCCCTGTCTATCTGTAAATTTGTCTGAGAGTTGTTGTGTGCCCCTGGATATCTGTAAATTATGTCTGAGTGTTGGAGTGTGCCCCTGATATCTATAAATTATGTCTGAGTATGGAGTGTGCCTCGGATATCTGTAATTTGTCTGAGTGATGGAGTGTGCCTCTGGATATCTGTAAATATGTCTGAGTGATGGAGTGTGCCCCTGGATATCTGTAAATTATGTCTGAGTGATGGAGTGTGCCCCTGGATATCTGTAAATGATGTCTGAGTGATGGAGTGCACCTCTGGATATCTGTAAATGATGTCTGAGTGATGGAGTGTGCCTCTGGATCTGTAAATGAATGTCTGAGTGATGGAGTGCGCCTCTGGATATCTGTAAATGATGTCTGAGTGATGGAGTGTGCCTCTGGATATCTAAATGAGGTCTGAGTGATGGAGTGTGCCCTGGCTATCTGTAAATGATGTCTGATTGATGGAGTTTGCCTCTGGATATCTGTAACTTATGTCTGAGTGATGGAGTGTGCCCCTGGATATCTGTAAATGACGTCTGAGTGATGGAGTGTGCCCCTTGATATCTTAATTATGTCTGAGTGATGGAGTGTGCCCCTGTCTATCTGTAATTGATGTCTGAGAGTTGTTGTGTGCCCCTGGATATCTGGAAATTATGTGTGAGTGTTGTTGTGTGCCCCTGGATATCTGTAAATTATGTGTGAGTGTTGGAGTGTGCCCCTGGATATCTAAAAATTATGTCTGAGTGATGGAGTGTGCCTCGGGATAGTGTAAATGTTGTCTGATCGATGAGTGTGCCTCTGGATATCTGTAAATAATGTCTGAGTGATAGAGTGTGCCCCTGGATATCTGTAAATTATGTCTGAGTGATGGAGTGTGCCCCTGGATATCTGTAACTGATGTCTGAGTGATGGAGTGCACCTCTGGATATCTGTAAATGATGTCTGAGTGATGGAGTGTGCCTCTGGATATCTGTAAATGAGGTCTGGGTGATGGAGTATGCCCCTGGCTATCTGTAAATGATGTCTTATTGATGGATGTGTGCCTCTGGATATATGTAAATGATGTCTGAGTGATGGAGTGCGCCTCTGGATATCTGTAAATGATGTCTGAGTGATGGAGTTGCGCCTCTGGATATCTGTAAATGATGTCTGATTGATGGCGTGTGCCTCTGGATATCTGTAAATGATGTCTGAGTGATGGAGTGTGCCTCTGGATTATCTTGTAAATTATGTCTGAGTGATGGAGTGTGCCTCTGGATATCTGTAAATGAGGTCTGAGTGATGGAGTGTGCCCCTGGCTATCTGTAAATTATGTCTGATTGATGGAGTGTGCCTCTGGATATATGTCAATGATTTCTGAGTGATGGAGTGCGCCTCTGGATATCTGTAAATGATGTCTGAGTGATGGAGTGCACCTCTGGATATCTGTAAATGATGTCTGAGTGATGGAGTGTGCCTCTGGATATCTGTAAATGATGTCTGAGTGATGGAGTGTGCCTCTGGATATCTGTAAATTATGTCTGAGTGATGGAGTGTGCCTCTGGATATCTGTAAATGAGGTCTGAGTGATGGAGTGTGCCCCTGGCTATCTGTAAATTATGTCTGATTGATGGAGTGTGCCTCTGGATATCTGTAAATGAGGTCTGAGTGATGGAGTGTGCCCCTGGATATCTGTAAATGCATGTCTGAGTGATGGAGTGTGCCCTGGATATCTTAAATTATGTCTGAGTGATGGAGTGTGCCCTGTCCTATCTGTAATTGATGTCTGAGAGTTGTTGTGTGCCCCTGGATATCTGTAAATTATGTGTTGAGAGTGTAGCAGTGTGCCCCTGGATATCTTAAATTATATGTCTGAGTGAGGAGTGTGCCTCTGGATATCTGTAAATGTTGTCTGATCGATGGAGTGTGCCTCTGGATATCTGTAAATGAGGTCTGAGTGATGGAGTGTGCCCCTGGATATCTGTAATGATGTCTGATGATGGAGTGTGTGCCTCTGGATATCTGTAATGATGTCTGAGTGATGGAGTGTGCCTCTGGATATCTGTAAATGATGTCTGAGTGATGGAGTGCACCTCTGGATATCTGTAAATGATGTCTGAGTGATGGAGTGTGCCCCTGGATATCTGTAAATGATGTCTGAGTGATGGAGTGTGCCTCTGGATATCTGTAAATGATGTCTGAGTGATGGAGTGTGCCTCTGGATATCTGTAAATTATGTCTGAGTGATGGAGTGTGCCCTCTGGATATCTGTAAATGATGTCTGAGTGATGGAGTGTGCCCCTGGATATCTGTAAATGATGTCTGAGTGATGGAGTGTGCCTCTGGATATCTGTAAATGATGTCTGAGTGATGGAGAGTGTCCCTGGATATCTGTACATGATGTCTGAGTTGATGGAGTGTGCCCCTGGATATCTGTAAATGAGGTCTGAGTGATGGAGTGTGCCCCTGGATATCTGTAAATGATGTCTGAGTGATGGAGTGTGCCCCTGGAAATCTGTAATTGATGTCTGAGTGATGGAGTGTGCCCCTGGAAATCTGTAATTGATGTCTGAGTGATGGAGTGTGCCCCTGGAAATCTGTAATTGATGTCTGAGTGATGGAGTGTGCCCCTTGATATCTGTAATTGATGTCTGAGTGATGGAGTGTGCCCCTGTCTATCTGTAAATTATGTCTGAGTGTTGTTGTGTGCCCCTGGATATCTTAAATTATGTCTGAGTGATGGAGTGTGCCCCTGTCTATCTGTAAATGATGTCTGAGAGTTGTTGTGTGCCCCTGGATATCTGTAAATTATGTGTGAGTGTTGGAGTGTGCCCCTGGATATCTAAAAATTATGTCTGAGTGATGGAGTGTGCCTCGGGATATCTGTAAATGTTGTCTGATCGATGGAGTGTGCCTCTGGATATCTGTAAATAATGTCTGAGTGATAGAGTGTGCCCCTGGATATCTGTAAATTATGTCTGAGTGATGGAGTGTGCCCCTGGATATCTGTAAATGATGTCTGAGTGATGGAGTGCACCTCTGGATATCTGTAAATGATGTCTGAGTGATGGAGTGTGCCTCTGGATATCTGTAAATGATGTCTAAGTGATGGAGTGCGCCTCTGGATATCTGTAAATGATGTCTGAGTGATGGAGTGTGCCTCTGGATATCTGAAAATGAGGTCTGGGTGATGGAGTGTGCCCCTGGCTATCTGTAAATGATGTCTGATTGATGGAGTTTGCCTCTGGATATCTGTAAATTATGTCTGAGTGATGGAGTGTGCCCCTGGATATCTGTAAATGACGTCTGAGTGATGGAGTGTGCCCCTTGATATCTTAAATTATGTCTGAGTGATGGAGTGTGCCCCTGTCTATCTGTAATTGATGTCTGAGAGTTGTTGTGTGCCCCTGGATATCTCTAAATTATGTGTGAGTGTTGGAGTGTGCCCCTGGATATCTAAAAATTATGTCTGAGTGATGGAGTGTGCCTCGGGATATCTGTAAATGTTGTCTGATCGATGGAGTGTGCCTCTGGATATCTGTAAATAATGTCTGAGTGATAGAGTGTGCCCCTGGATATCTGTAAATTATGTCTGAGTGATGGAGTGTGCCCCTGGATATCTGTAAATGATGTCTGAGTGATGGAGTGCACCTCTGGATATCTGTAAATGATGTCTGAGTGATGGAGTGCGCCTCTGGATATCTGTAAATGATGTCTGAGTGATGGAGTGTGCCTCTGGATATCTGAAAATGAGATCTGGGTGATGGAGTGTGCCCCTGGCTATCTGTAAATGATGTCTGATTGATGGAGTTTGCCTCTGGATATCTGTAAATTATGTCTGAGTGATGGAGTGTGCCCCTGGATATCTGTAAATGATGTCTGAGTGATGGAGTGTGCCCCTTGATATCTTAAATTATGTCTGAGTGATGGAGTGTGCCCCTGTCTATCTGTAATTGATGTCTGAGAGTTGTTGTGTGCCCCTGGATATCTGTAAATTATGTGTGCGTGTTGGAGTGTGCCCCTGGATATCTATAAATTATGTCTGAGTGATGGAGTGTGCCTCGGGATATCTGTAAATGTTGTCTGATCGATGGAGTGTGCCTCTGGATATCTGTAAATAATGTCTGAGTGATAGAGTGTGCCCCTGGATATCTGTAAATTATGTCTGAGTGATGGAGTGTGCCCCTGGATATCTGTAAATGATGTCTGAGTGATGGAGTGCACCTCTGGATATCTGTAAATGATGTCTGAGTGATGGAGTGCGCCTCTGGATATCTGTAAATGATGTCTGAGTGATGGAGAGTGCCTCTGGATATCTGTAAATGATGTCTGAGTGATGGAGTGTGCCCCTGGAAATCTGTAATTGATGTCTGAGTGATGGAGTGTGCCCCTGGAAATCTGTAATTGATGTCTGAGTGATGGAGTGTGCCCCTGGATATCTGTAAATGATGTCTGAGTGATGGAGTGCGCCTCTGGATATCTGTAAATGATGTCTGAGTGATGGAGTGTGCCTCTGGATATCTGTAAATGAGGTCTGGGTGATGGAGTATGCCCCTGGCTATCTGTAAATGATGTCTTATTGATGGAGTGTGCCTCTGGATATATGTAAATGATGTCTGAGTGATGGAGTGCGCCTCTGGATATCTGTAAATGATGTCTGAGTGATGGAGTGTGCCTCTGGATATCTGTAAATGATGTCTGAGTGATGGAGTGTGCCTCTGGATATCTGTAAATTATGTCTGAGTGATGGAGTGTGCCTCTGGATATCTGTAAATGAGGTCTGAGTGATAGAGTGTGCCCCTGGCTATCTGTAAATTATGTCTGATTGATGGAGTGTGCCTCTGGATATATGTAAATGATTTCTGAGTGATGGAGTGCGCCTCTGGATATCTGTAAATGATGTCTGAGTGATGGAGTGCACCTCTGGATATCTGTAAATGATGTCTGAGTGATGGAGTGTGCCTCTGGATATCTGTAA
Source organism: Oncorhynchus kisutch (assembly GCF_002021735.2). Lineage (NCBI taxonomy): Eukaryota > Metazoa > Chordata > Actinopteri > Salmoniformes > Salmonidae > Oncorhynchus > Oncorhynchus kisutch. Next base: position 6,157 of record NW_022264434.1, read on the forward strand.
ATGATGTCTGAGTGATGGAGTGTGCCTCTGGATATCTGTAAATTATGTCTGAGTGATGGAGTGTGCCTCTGGATATCTGTAAATGAGGTCTGAGTGATGGAGTGTGCCCCTGGCTATCTGTAAATTATGTCTGATTGATGGAGTGTGCCTCTGGATATCTGTAAATGAGGTCTGAGTGATGGAGTGTGCCCCTGGATATCTGTAAATGATGTCTGAGTGATGGAGTGTGCCCCTGGATATCTTAAATTATGTCTGAGTGATGGAGTGTGCCCCTGTCTATCTGTAATTGATGTCTGAGAGTTGTTGTGTGCCCCTGGATATCTGTAAATTATGTGTGAGAGTGTAGCAGTGTGCCCCTGGATATCTATAAATTATGTCTGAGTGAGGGAGTGTGCCTCGGGATATCTGTAAATGTTGTCTGATCGATGGAGTGTGCCTCTGGATATCTGTAAATGAGGTCTGGGTGATGGAGTATGCCCCTGGCTATCTGTAAATGATGTCTTATTGATGGAGTGTGCCTCTGGATATATGTAAATGATGTCTGAGTGATGGAGTGCGCCTCTGGATATCAGTAAATGATGTCTGAGTGATGGAGTGCACCTCTGGATATCTGTAAATGATGTCTGAGTGATGGAGTGTGCCTCTGGATATCTGTAAATGATGTCTGAGTGATGGAGTGTGCCTCTGGATATCTGTAAATTATGTCTGATTGATGGAGTGTGCCTCTGGATATCTGTAAATGAGGTCTGAGTGATGGAGTGTGCCCCTGGATATCTGTAAATGATGTCTGAGTGATGGAGTGTGCCCCTGGATATCTTAAATTATGTCTGAGTGATGGAGTGTGCCCCTGTCTATCTGTAATTGATGTCTGAGAGTTGTTGTGTGCCCCTGGATATCTGTAAATTATGTGTGAGAGTGTAGCAGTGTGCCCCTGGATATCTATAAATTATGTCTGAGTGAGGGAGTGTGCCTCGGGATATCTGTAAATGTTGTCTGATCGATGGAGTGTGCCTCTGGATATCTGTAAATGAGGTCTGGGTGATGGAGTATGCCCCTGGCTATCTGTAAATGATGTCTTATTGATGGAGTGTGCCTCTGGATATATGTAAATGATGTCTGAGTGATGGAGTGCGCCTCTGGATATATGTAAATGATGTCTGAGTGATGGAGTGCACCTCTGGATATCTGTAAATGATGTCTGAGTGATGGAGTGTGCCTCTGGATATCTGTAAATGATGTCTGAGTGATGGAGTGTGCCTCTGGATATCTGTAAATTATGTCTGAGTGATGGAGTGTGCCTCTGGATATCTGTAAATGAGGTCTGAGTGATGGAGTGTGCCTCTGGATATCTGTAAATGATGTCTGAGTGATGGAGTGTGCCTCTGGATATCTGTCAATTATGTCTGAGTGATGGAGTGTGCCTCTGGATATCTGTAAATGAGGTCTGAGTGATGGAGTGTGCCCCTGGCTATCTGTAAATTATGTCTGATTGATGGAGTGTGCCTCTGGATATCTGTAAATGAGGTCTGAGTGATGGAGTGTGCCCCTGGATATCTGTAAATGATGTCTGAGTGATGGAGTGTGCCCCTGGATATCTTAAATTATGTCTGAGTGATGGAGTGTGCCCCTGTCTATCTGTAATTGATGTCTGAGAGTTGTTGTGTGCCCCTGGATATCTGTAAATTATGTGTGAGAGTGTAGCAGTGTGCCCCTGGATATCTATAAATTATGTCTGAGTGATGGAGTGTGCCTCGGGATATCTGTAAATGTTGTCTGATCGATGGAGTGTGCCTCTGGATATCTGTAAATAATGTCTGAGTGATAGAGTGTGCCCCTGGATATCTGTAAATGATGTCTGAGTGATGGAGAGTGCCTCTGGATATCTGTAAATGATGTCTGAGTGATGGAGTGTGCCCCTGGAAATCTGTAATTGATGTCTGAGTGATGGAGTGTGCCCCTGGAAATCTGTAATTTATGTCTGAGTGATGGAGTGTGCCCCTGGATATCTGTAAATGATGTCTGAGTGATGGAGTGCGCATCTGGATATCTGTAAATTATGTCTGAGTGATGGAGTGTGCCTCTGGATATCTGTAAATGAGGTCTGGGTGATGGAGTATGCCCCTGGCTATCTGTAAATGATGTCTTATTGATGGAGTGTGCCTTTGGATATATGTAAATGATGTCTGAGTGATGGAGTGCGCCTCTGGATATCTGTAAATGATGTCTGAGTGATGGAGTGCGCCTCTGGATATCTGTAAATGATGTCTGAGTGATGGAGTGTGCCCCTGGATATCTGTAAATTATGTCTGAGTGATGGAGTGTGCCTCTGGATATCTGTAAATGATGTCTGAGTGATGCAGTGTGCCCCTGGATATCTGTAAATTATGTCTGAGTGATGCAGTTTGCCCCTGGATATCTGTAAATGATGTCTGAGTGATGGAGTGCCTCTGGATATCTGTAAATGATGTCTGAGTGATGGAGTGTGCCCCTGTCTATCTGTAAATTATGTCTGATTGATGGAGTGTGCCTCTGGATATCTGTAAATGAGGTCTGAGTGATGGAGTGTGCCCCTGGATATCTGTAAATGATATCTGAGTGATGGAGTGTGCCTCTGGATATCTGTAAATTATGTCTGAGTGACAGAGTGTGCCCCTGGATATCTGTAAATAATGTCTGAGTGATGGAGTGTGCCCCTGGATATCTGTAAATTATGTCCGATTGATGGAGTGTGCCTCTGGATATTTTTAAATGATGTCTGAGTGATGGAGTGTGCCTCTGGATATCTGTAAATTATGTCTGATTGATGGAGTGTGCCCCTGGATATCTGTAAATGATGTCTGAGTGATGGAGTGTGCCCCTGGCTATCTGTAAATGATGTTTGATTGATGGAGTGTGCCTCTGGATATCTGTAAATGATGTCTGAGTGACGGAGTGTGCCCCTGGCTATCTGTAAATGATGTCTGATTGATGGAGTGTGCCTCTGGATATCTGTAAATTATGTATGAGTGATGGAGTGTGCCCCTGGATATCTGTAAATGATGTCTGAGTGATGGAGTGTGCCCCTGGATATCTGTAAATGATGTCTGAGTGATGGAGTGTGCCCCTGGCTATCTGTAAATGATGTCCGATTGATGGAGTGTGCCTCTGGATATTTTTAAATGATGTCTGAGTGATGGAGTGTGCCTCTGGATATCTGTAAATTATGTCTGAGTGATGGAGTGTGCCTCTGGATATCTGTAAATGATGTCTGAGTGATGGAGTGTGCCCCTGGATATCTATAAAGGATGTCTGAGTGATGGAGTGTGCCTCTGGATATCTGTAAATTATGTCTGAGTGACAGAGTGTGCCCCTGGATATCTGTAAATAATGTCTGAGTGATGGAGTGTGCCCCTGGATATCTGTAAATGATGTCTGATTGATGGAGTGTGCCCCTGGATATCTGTAAATGATGTCTGAGTGATGGAGTGTGCCCCTGGCTATCTGTAAATGATGTTTGATTGATGGAGTGTGCCTCTGGATATCTGTAAATTATGTCTGAGTGACGGAGTGTGCCCCTGGCTATCTGTAAATGATGTCTGAGTGATGGAGTGTGCCCCTGGCTATCTATAAATGATGTCTGAGTGATGGAGTGTGCCCCTGGCTATCTATAAATGATGTCTGAGTGATGGAGTGTGCCTCTGGATATCTGTAAATTATGTCTGAGTGACAGAGTGTGCCCCTGGATATCTGTAAATAATGTCTGAGTGATGGAGTGTGCCCCTGGATATCTGTAAATGATGTCTGATTGATGGTGTGTGCCCCTGGATATCTGTAAATGATGTCTGAGTGATGGAGTGTGCCCCTGGCTATCTGTAAATTATGTCTGAGTGATGGAGTGTGCCTCTGGATATCTGTAAATTATGTCTGAGTGACGGAGTGTGCCCCTGGCTATCTGTAAATGATGTCCGATTGATGGAGTGTGCCTCTGGATATCTGTAAATGATGTCTGAGTGACGGAGTGTGCCCCTGGCTATCTGTAAATGATGTCTGAGTGATGGAGTGTGCCTCTGGATATCTGTAAATTATGTCTGAGTGATGGAGTGTGCCTCTGGATATCTGTAAATGATGTCTGAGTGATGGAGTGTGCCCCTGGATATCTATAAAGGATGTCTGAGTGATGGAGTGTGCCTCTGGATATCTGTAAATTATGTCTGAGTGACAGAGTGTGCCCCTGGATATCTGTAAATAATGTCTGAGTGATGGAGTGTGCCCCTGGATATCTGTAAATGATGTCTGATTGATGGAGTGTGACCCTGGATATCTGTAAATGATGTCTGAGTGATGGAGTGTGCCCCTGGCTATCTGTAAATGATGTTTGATTGATGGAGTGTGCCTCTGGATATCTGTAAATTATGTCTGAGTGACTGAGTGTGCCCCTGGCTATCTGTAAATGATGTCTGAGTGATGGAGTGTGCCCCTGGCTATCTATAAATGATGTCTGAGTGATGGAGTGTGCCCCTGGCTATCTATAAATGATGTCTAAGTGATGGAGTGTGCCTCTGGATATCTGTAAATTATGTCTGAGTGACAGAGTGTGCCCCTGGATATCTGTAAATAATGTCTGAGTGATGGAGTGTGCCCCTGGATATCTGTAAATGATGTCTGATTGATGGTGTGTGCCCCTGGATATCTGTAAATGATGTCTGAGTGATGGAGTGTGCCCCTGGCTATCTGTAAATTATGTTTGATTGATGGAGTGTGCCTCTGGATATCTGTAAATTATGTCTGAGTGACGGAGTGTGCCCCTGGCTATCTGTAAATGATGTCCGATTGATGGAGTGTGCCTCTGGATATCTGTAAATGATGTCTGAGTGACGGAGTGTGCCCCTGGCTATCTGTAAATGATGTCTGATTGATGGAGTGTGCCTCTGGATATCTGTAATTGATGTCTGAGTGATGGAGTGTGCCCCTGGATATCTGTAAATGATGTCTGAGTGATGGAGTGTGCCCCTGGATATCTGTAATTGATGTCTGAGTGATGGAGTGTGCCCCTGTCTATCTGTAAATGATGTCTTAGTGTTGTTGTGTGCCCCTGGATATCTGTAAATTATGTCTGAGTGATTGAGTGTGCCCCTGGATATCTGTAAATGATGTCTGAGAGTTGTTGTGCGCCTCTGGATATCTGTAAATGATGTCTGTGTGATGGAGTGTGCCTCTGGATATCTGTAAATGATGTCTGATTGATGGAGTGTGACCCTGGATATCTGTAAATGATGTCTGAGTGATGGAGTGTGCCCCTGGCTATCTGTAAATGATGTTTGAGTGATGGAGTGTGCCCCTGGCTATCTATAAATGATGTCTGAGTGATGGAGTGTGCCTCTGGATATCTGTAAATTATGTCTGAGTGACAGAGTGTGCCCCTGGATATCTGTAAATAATGTCTGAGTGATGGAGTGTGCCCCTGGATATCTGTAAATGATGTCTGATTGATGGTGTGTGCCCCTGGATATCTGTAAATGATGTCTGAGTGATGGAGTGTGCCCCTGGCTATCTGTAAATTATGTTTGATTGATGGAGTGTGCCCCTGGATATCTGTAAATGATGTCTGATTGATGGTGTGTGCCCCTGGATATCTGTAAATGATGTCTGAGTGATGGAGTGTGCCCCTGGCTATCTGTAAATTATGTTTGATTGATGGAGTGTGCCTCTGGATATCTGTAAATTATGTCTGAGTGATGGAGTGTGCCTCTGGATATCTGTAAATGAGGTATGGGTGATGGAGTATGCCCCTGGCTATCTGTAAATGATGTCTTATTGATGGAGTGTGCCTCTGGATATATGTAAATGATGTCTGAGTGATGGAGTGCGCCTCTGGATATCTGTAAATGATGTCTGAGTGATGGAGTGTGCCTCTGGATATCTGTAAATGATGTCTGAGTGATGGAGTGTGCCTCTGGATATCTGTAAATTATGTCTGAGTGATGGAGTGTGCCTCTGGATATCTGTAAATGAGGTCTGAGTGATAGAGTGTGCCCCTGGCTATCTGTAAATTATGTCTGATTGATGGAGTGTGCCTCTGGATATATGTAAATGATTTCTGAGTGATGGAGTGCGCCTCTGGATATCTGTAAATGATGTCTGAGTGATGGAGTGCACCTCTGGATATCTGTAAATGATGTCTGAGTGATGGAGTGTGCCTCTGGATATCTGTAAATGATGTCTGAGTGATGGAGTGTGCCTCTGGATATCTGTAAATTATGTCTGAGTGATGGAGTGTGCCTCTGGATATCTGTAAATGAGGTCTGAGTGATGGAGTGTGCCCCTGGCTATCTGTAAATTATGTCTGATTGATGGAGTGTGCCTCTGGATATCTGTAAATGAGGTCTGAGTGATGGAGTGTGCCCCTGGATATCTGTAAATGATGTCTGAGTGATGGAGTGTGCCCCTGGATATCTTAAATTATGTCTGAGTGATGGAGTGTGCCCCTGTCTATCTGTAATTGATGTCTGAGAGTTGTTGTGTGCCCCTGGATATCTGTAAATTATGTGTGAGAGTGTAGCAGTGTGCCCCTGGATATCTATAAATTATGTCTGAGTGAGGGAGTGTGCCTCGGGATATCTGTAAATGTTGTCTGATCGATGGAGTGTGCCTCTGGATATCTGTAAATGAGGTCTGGGTGATGGAGTATGCCCCTGGCTATCTGTAAATGATGTCTTATTGATGGAGTGTGCCTCTGGATATATGTAAATGATGTCTGAGTGATGGAGTGCGCCTCTGGATATCAGTAAATGATGTCTGAGTGATGGAGTGCACCTCTGGATATCTGTAAATGATGTCTGAGTGATGGAGTGTGCCTCTGGATATCTGTAAATGATGTCTGAGTGATGGAGTGTGCCTCTGGATATCTGTAAATTATGTCTGATTGATGGAGTGTGCCTCTGGATATCTGTAAATGAGGTCTGAGTGATGGAGTGTGCCCCTGGATATCTGTAAATGATGTCTGAGTGATGGAGTGTGCCCCTGGATATCTTAAATTATGTCTGAGTGATGGAGTGTGCCCCTGTCTATCTGTAATTGATGTCTGAGAGTTGTTGTGTGCCCCTGGATATCTGTAAATTATGTGTGAGAGTGTAGCAGTGTGCCCCTGGATATCTATAAATTATGTCTGAGTGAGGGAGTGTGCCTCGGGATATCTGTAAATGTTGTCTGATCGATGGAGTGTGCCTCTGGATATCTGTAAATGAGGTCTGGGTGATGGAGTATGCCCCTGGCTATCTGTAAATGATGTCTTATTGATGGAGTGTGCCTCTGGATATATGTAAATGATGTCTGAGTGATGGAGTGCGCCTCTGGATATATGTAAATGATGTCTGAGTGATGGAGTGCACCTCTGGATATCTGTAAATGATGTCTGAGTGATGGAGTGTGCCTCTGGATATCTGTAAATGATGTCTGAGTGATGGAGTGTGCCTCTGGATATCTGTAAATTATGTCTGAGTGATGGAGTGTGCCTCTGGATATCTGTAAATGAGGTCTGAGTGATGGAGTGTGCCTCTGGATATCTGTAAATGATGTCTGAGTGATGGAGTGTGCCTCTGGATATCTGTCAATTATGTCTGAGTGATGGAGTGTGCCTCTGGATATCTGTAAATGAGGTCTGAGTGATGGAGTGTGCCCCTGGCTATCTGTAAATTATGTCTGATTGATGGAGTGTGCCTCTGGATATCTGTAAATGAGGTCTGAGTGATGGAGTGTGCCCCTGGATATCTGTAAATGATGTCTGAGTGATGGAGTGTGCCCCTGGATATCTTAAATTATGTCTGAGTGATGGAGTGTGCCCCTGTCTATCTGTAATTGATGTCTGAGAGTTGTTGTGTGCCCCTGGATATCTGTAAATTATGTGTGAGAGTGTAGCAGTGTGCCCCTGGATATCTATAAATTATGTCTGAGTGATGGAGTGTGCCTCGGGATATCTGTAAATGTTGTCTGATCGATGGAGTGTGCCTCTGGATATCTGTAAATAATGTCTGAGTGATAGAGTGTGCCCCTGGATATCTGTAAATGATGTCTGAGTGATGGAGAGTGCCTCTGGATATCTGTAAATGATGTCTGAGTGATGGAGTGTGCCCCTGGAAATCTGTAATTGATGTCTGAGTGATGGAGTGTGCCCCTGGAAATCTGTAATTTATGTCTGAGTGATGGAGTGTGCCCCTGGATATCTGTAAATGATGTCTGAGTGATGGAGTGCGCATCTGGATATCTGTAAATTATGTCTGAGTGATGGAGTGTGCCTCTGGATATCTGTAAATGAGGTCTGGGTGATGGAGTATGCCCCTGGCTATCTGTAAATGATGTCTTATTGATGGAGTGTGCCTTTGGATATATGTAAATGATGTCTGAGTGATGGAGTGCGCCTCTGGATATCTGTAAATGATGTCTGAGTGATGGAGTGCGCCTCTGGATATCTGTAAATGATGTCTGAGTGATGGAGTGTGCCCCTGGATATCTGTAAATTATGTCTGAGTGATGGAGTGTGCCTCTGGATATCTGTAAATGATGTCTGAGTGATGCAGTGTGCCCCTGGATATCTGTAAATTATGTCTGAGTGATGCAGTTTGCCCCTGGATATCTGTAAATGATGTCTGAGTGATGGAGTGCCTCTGGATATCTGTAAATGATGTCTGAGTGATGGAGTGTGCCCCTGTCTATCTGTAAATTATGTCTGATTGATGGAGTGTGCCTCTGGATATCTGTAAATGAGGTCTGAGTGATGGAGTGTGCCCCTGGATATCTGTAAATGATATCTGAGTGATGGAGTGTGCCTCTGGATATCTGTAAATTATGTCTGAGTGACAGAGTGTGCCCCTGGATATCTGTAAATAATGTCTGAGTGATGGAGTGTGCCCCTGGATATCTGTAAATTATGTCCGATTGATGGAGTGTGCCTCTGGATATTTTTAAATGATGTCTGAGTGATGGAGTGTGCCTCTGGATATCTGTAAATTATGTCTGATTGATGGAGTGTGCCCCTGGATATCTGTAAATGATGTCTGAGTGATGGAGTGTGCCCCTGGCTATCTGTAAATGATGTTTGATTGATGGAGTGTGCCTCTGGATATCTGTAAATGATGTCTGAGTGACGGAGTGTGCCCCTGGCTATCTGTAAATGATGTCTGATTGATGGAGTGTGCCTCTGGATATCTGTAAATTATGTATGAGTGATGGAGTGTGCCCCTGGATATCTGTAAATGATGTCTGAGTGATGGAGTGTGCCCCTGGATATCTGTAAATGATGTCTGAGTGATGGAGTGTGCCCCTGGCTATCTGTAAATGATGTCCGATTGATGGAGTGTGCCTCTGGATATTTTTAAATGATGTCTGAGTGATGGAGTGTGCCTCTGGATATCTGTAAATTATGTCTGAGTGATGGAGTGTGCCTCTGGATATCTGTAAATGATGTCTGAGTGATGGAGTGTGCCCCTGGATATCTATAAAGGATGTCTGAGTGATGGAGTGTGCCTCTGGATATCTGTAAATTATGTCTGAGTGACAGAGTGTGCCCCTGGATATCTGTAAATAATGTCTGAGTGATGGAGTGTGCCCCTGGATATCTGTAAATGATGTCTGATTGATGGAGTGTGCCCCTGGATATCTGTAAATGATGTCTGAGTGATGGAGTGTGCCCCTGGCTATCTGTAAATGATGTTTGATTGATGGAGTGTGCCTCTGGATATCTGTAAATTATGTCTGAGTGACGGAGTGTGCCCCTGGCTATCTGTAAATGATGTCTGAGTGATGGAGTGTGCCCCTGGCTATCTATAAATGATGTCTGAGTGATGGAGTGTGCCCCTGGCTATCTATAAATGATGTCTGAGTGATGGAGTGTGCCTCTGGATATCTGTAAATTATGTCTGAGTGACAGAGTGTGCCCCTGGATATCTGTAAATAATGTCTGAGTGATGGAGTGTGCCCCTGGATATCTGTAAATGATGTCTGATTGATGGTGTGTGCCCCTGGATATCTGTAAATGATGTCTGAGTGATGGAGTGTGCCCCTGGCTATCTGTAAATTATGTCTGAGTGATGGAGTGTGCCTCTGGATATCTGTAAATTATGTCTGAGTGACGGAGTGTGCCCCTGGCTATCTGTAAATGATGTCCGATTGATGGAGTGTGCCTCTGGATATCTGTAAATGATGTCTGAGTGACGGAGTGTGCCCCTGGCTATCTGTAAATGATGTCTGAGTGATGGAGTGTGCCTCTGGATATCTGTAAATTATGTCTGAGTGATGGAGTGTGCCTCTGGATATCTGTAAATGATGTCTGAGTGATGGAGTGTGCCCCTGGATATCTATAAAGGATGTCTGAGTGATGGAGTGTGCCTCTGGATATCTGTAAATTATGTCTGAGTGACAGAGTGTGCCCCTGGATATCTGTAAATAATGTCTGAGTGATGGAGTGTGCCCCTGGATATCTGTAAATGATGTCTGATTGATGGAGTGTGACCCTGGATATCTGTAAATGATGTCTGAGTGATGGAGTGTGCCCCTGGCTATCTGTAAATGATGTTTGATTGATGGAGTGTGCCTCTGGATATCTGTAAATTATGTCTGAGTGACTGAGTGTGCCCCTGGCTATCTGTAAATGATGTCTGAGTGATGGAGTGTGCCCCTGGCTATCTATAAATGATGTCTGAGTGATGGAGTGTGCCCCTGGCTATCTATAAATGATGTCTAAGTGATGGAGTGTGCCTCTGGATATCTGTAAATTATGTCTGAGTGACAGAGTGTGCCCCTGGATATCTGTAAATAATGTCTGAGTGATGGAGTGTGCCCCTGGATATCTGTAAATGATGTCTGATTGATGGTGTGTGCCCCTGGATATCTGTAAATGATGTCTGAGTGATGGAGTGTGCCCCTGGCTATCTGTAAATTATGTTTGATTGATGGAGTGTGCCTCTGGATATCTGTAAATTATGTCTGAGTGACGGAGTGTGCCCCTGGCTATCTGTAAATGATGTCCGATTGATGGAGTGTGCCTCTGGATATCTGTAAATGATGTCTGAGTGACGGAGTGTGCCCCTGGCTATCTGTAAATGATGTCTGATTGATGGAGTGTGCCTCTGGATATCTGTAATTGATGTCTGAGTGATGGAGTGTGCCCCTGGATATCTGTAAATGATGTCTGAGTGATGGAGTGTGCCCCTGGATATCTGTAATTGATGTCTGAGTGATGGAGTGTGCCCCTGTCTATCTGTAAATGATGTCTTAGTGTTGTTGTGTGCCCCTGGATATCTGTAAATTATGTCTGAGTGATTGAGTGTGCCCCTGGATATCTGTAAATGATGTCTGAGAGTTGTTGTGCGCCTCTGGATATCTGTAAATGATGTCTGTGTGATGGAGTGTGCCTCTGGATATCTGTAAATGATGTCTGATTGATGGAGTGTGACCCTGGATATCTGTAAATGATGTCTGAGTGATGGAGTGTGCCCCTGGCTATCTGTAAATGATGTTTGAGTGATGGAGTGTGCCCCTGGCTATCTATAAATGATGTCTGAGTGATGGAGTGTGCCTCTGGATATCTGTAAATTATGTCTGAGTGACAGAGTGTGCCCCTGGATATCTGTAAATAATGTCTGAGTGATGGAGTGTGCCCCTGGATATCTGTAAATGATGTCTGATTGATGGTGTGTGCCCCTGGATATCTGTAAATGATGTCTGAGTGATGGAGTGTGCCCCTGGCTATCTGTAAATTATGTTTGATTGATGGAGTGTGCCTCTGGATATCTGTAAATTATGTCTGAGTGACGGAGTGTGCCCCTGGCTATCTGTAAATGATGTCCGATTGATGGAGTGTGCCTCTGGATATCTGTAAATGATGTCTGAGTGACGGAGTGTGCCCCTGGCTATCTGTAAATGATGTCTGAGTGATGGAGTGTGCCTCTGGATATCTGTAAATTATGTCTGAGTGATGGAGTGTGCCTCTGGATATCTGTAAATGATGTCTGAGTGATGGAGTGTGCCCCTGGATATCTATAAAGGATGTCTGAGTGATGGAGTGTGCCTCTGGATATCTGTAAATTATGTCTGAGTGACAGAGTGTGCCCCTGGATATCTGTAAATAATGTCTGAGTGATGGAGTGTGCCCCTGGATATCTGTAAATGATGTCTGATTGATGGAGTGTGACCCTGGATATCTGTAAATGATGTCTGAGTGATGGAGTGTGCCCCTGGCTATCTGTAAATGATGTTTGATTGATGGAGTGTGCCTCTGGATATCTGTAAATTATGTCTGAGTGACTGAGTGTGCCCCTGGCTATCTGTAAATGATGTCTGAGTGATGGAGTGTGCCCCTGGCTATCTATAAATGATGTCTGAGTGATGGAGTGTGCCCCTGGCTATCTATAAATGATGTCTAAGTGATGGAGTGTGCCTCTGGATATCTGTAAATTATGTCTGAGTGACAGAGTGTGCCCCTGGATATCTGTAAATAATGTCTGAGTGATGGAGTGTGCCCCTGGATATCTGTAAATGATGTCTGATTGATGGTGTGTGCCCCTGGATATCTGTAAATGATGTCTGAGTGATGGAGTGTGCCCCTGGCTATCTGTAAATTATGTTTGATTGATGGAGTGTGCCTCTGGATATCTGTAAATTATGTCTGAGTGACGGAGTGTGCCCCTGGCTATCTGTAAATGATGTCCGATTGATGGAGTGTGCCTCTGGATATCTGTAAATGATGTCTGAGTGACGGAGTGTGCCCCTGGCTATCTGTAAATGATGTCTGATTGATGGAGTGTGCCTCTGGATATCTGTAATTGATGTCTGAGTGATGGAGTGTGCCCCTGGATATCTGTAAATGATGTCTGAGTGATGGAGTGTGCCCCTGGATATCTGTAATTGATGTCTGAGTGATGGAGTGTGCCCCTGTCTATCTGTAAATGATGTCTTAGTGTTGTTGTGTGCCCCTGGATATCTGTAAATTATGTCTGAGTGATTGAGTGTGCCCCTGGATATCTGTAAATGATGTCTGAGAGTTGTTGTGCGCCTCTGGATATCTGTAAATGATGTCTGTGTGATGGAGTGTGCCTCTGGATATCTGTAAATGATGTCTGATTGATGGAGTGTGACCCTGGATATCTGTAAATGATGTCTGAGTGATGGAGTGTGCCCCTGGCTATCTGTAAATGATGTTTGAGTGATGGAGTGTGCCCCTGGCTATCTATAAATGATGTCTGAGTGATGGAGTGTGCCTCTGGATATCTGTAAATTATGTCTGAGTGACAGAGTGTGCCCCTGGATATCTGTAAATAATGTCTGAGTGATGGAGTGTGCCCCTGGATATCTGTAAATGATGTCTGATTGATGGTGTGTGCCCCTGGATATCTGTAAATGATGTCTGAGTGATGGAGTGTGCCCCTGGCTATCTGTAAATTATGTTTGATTGATGGAGTGTGCCTCTGGATATCTGTAAATTATGTCTGAGTGACGGAGTGTGCCCCTGGCTATCTGTAAATGATGTCCGATTGATGGAGTGTGCCTCTGGATATCTGTAAATGATGTCTGAGTGATGGAGTGTGCCCCTGGCTATCTGTAAATGATGTCTGAGTGATGGAGTGTGCCTCTGGATATCTGTAAATTATGTCTGAGTGATGGAGTGTGCCTCTGGATATCTGTAAATGATGTCTGAGTGATGGAGTGTGCCCCTGGATATCTATAAAGGATGTCTGAGTGATGGAGTGTGCCTCTGGATATCTGTAAATTATGTCTGAGTGACAGAGTGTGCCCCTGGATATCTGTAAATAATGTCTGAGTGATGGAGTGTGCCCCTGGATATCTGTAAATGATGTCTGATTGATGGAGTGTGACCCTGGATATCTGTAAATGATGTCTGAGTGATGGAGTGTGCCCCTGGCTATCTGTAAATGATGTTTGATTGATGGAGTGTGCCTCTGGATATCTGTAAATTATGTCTGAGTGACTGAGTGTGCCCCTGGCTATCTGTAAATGATGTCTGAGTGATGGAGTGTGCCCCTGGCTATCTATAAATGATGTCTGAGTGATGGAGTGTGCCCCTGGCTATCTATAAATGATGTCTAAGTGATGGAGTGTGCCTCTGGATATCTGTAAATTATGTCTGAGTGACAGAGTGTGCCCCTGGATATCTGTAAATAATGTCTGAGTGATGGAGTGTGCCCCTGGATATCTGTAAATGATGTCTGATTGATGGAGTGTGCCCCTGGATATCTGTAAATGATGTCTGAGTGATGGAGTGTGCCCCTGGCTATCTGTAAATTATGTTTGATTGATGGAGTGTGCCTCTGGATATCTGTAAATTATGTCTGAGTGACGGAGTGTGCCCCTGGCTATCTGTAAATGATGTCCGATTGATGGAGTGTGCCCTCTGGATATCTGTAAATGATGTCTGAGTGACGGAGTGTGCCCCTGGCTATCTGTAAATGATGTCTGATTGATGGAGTGTGCCTCTGGATATCTGTAATTGATGTCTGAGTGATGGAGTGTGCCCCTGGATATCTGTAAATGATGTCTGAGTGATGGAGTGTGCCCCTGGATATCTGTAATTGATGTCTGAGTGATGGAGTGTGCCCCTGTCTATCTGTAAATGATGTCTTAGTGTTGTTGTGTGCCCCTGGATATCTGTAAATTATGTCTGAGTGATTGAGTGTGCCCCTGGATATCTGTAAATGATGTCTGAGAGTTGTTGTGCGCCTCTGGATATCTGTAAATGATGTCTGTGTGATGGAGTGTGCCTCTGGATATCTGAAAATGAGGTCTGGGTGATGGAGTGTGCGCCTGGCTATCTGTAAATTATGTCTGATTGATGGAGTTTGCCCCGGATATCTGTAAATTATGTCTGAGTGATGGAGTATGCCTCTGGATATCTGTAAGTGATGTCTGAGTGATGGAGTGTGCCTATGGATATCTGTAAATGATGTCTGAGTGATGGAGAGTGCCTCTGGATATCTGTAAATGATGTCTGAGTGATGGAGTGTGCCCCTGGATATCTGTAAATGATGTCTGAGTGATGGAGAGTGCCCCTGGATATCTGTAAATGATGTCTGAGTGATGGAGTGTGCCCCTGGCTATCTGTAAATGATTTCTGATTGATGGAGTGTGCCTCTGGATATCTGTAAATTATGTCTGATTGATGGAGTGTGCCTCTGGATATCTGTAAATTATGTCTGAGTGATGGAGAGTGCCCCTGGATATCTGTAAATGATGTCTAAGTGATGGAGTGTGCCCCTGGATATCTGTAAATGATGTCTGAGTGATGGAGTGTGCCTATGGATATCTGTAAATGATGTCTGAGTGATGGAGTGTGCCTCTGGATATCTGTAAATGAATGTCTGAGTGATGGAGTGTGCCCCTGGATATCTTAAATGATGTCTGAGTGATGGAGTGTGCCTCTGTATATCTGTAAATTATGTCTGAGTGATGGAGAGTGCCCCTGGATATCTGTAAATGATGTCCTGAGTGATGGAGTGTGCCTCTGGATATCTGTAAATGATGTCTGAGTGATGGAGTGTGCCTATGGATATCTGTAAATTATGTCTGAGTGATGGAGTGTGCCTCTGGATATCTGTAAAATGATGTCTGAGTGATGGAGTGTGCCTATGGATATCTGTAAATGATGTCTGAGTGATGGAGTGTGCCTCTGGATATCTGTAAATGATGTCTGAGTGATGGAGTGTGCCTATGGATATCTGTAAATGATGTCTGAGTGATGGAGTGTGCCTATGGATATCTGTAAATGATGTCTGAGTGATGGAGTGTGCCTATGGATATCTGTAAATGATGTCTGAGTGATGGAGTGTGCCTATGGATATCTGTAAATTATGTCTGAGTAATGGAGCGTATCTCTGGATATCTGTAAATGATGTCTTAGTGTTGTTGTGTGCCCCTGGATATCTGTAAATTATGTCTGAGTGATTGAGTGTGCCCCTGGATATCTGTAAATGATGTCTGAGAGTTGTTGTGCGCCTCTGGATATCTGTAATGATGTCTGTGTGATGGAGTGTGCCTCTGGATATCTGAAAATGAGGTCTGGGTGATGGAGTGTGCGCCTGGCTATCTGTAAATTATGTCTGATTGATGGAGTTTGCCCCGGATATCTGTAAATTATGTCTGAGTGATGGAGTATGCCTCTGGATATCTGTAAATGATGTCTGAGTGATGGAGAGTGCCCCTGGATATCTGTAAATGATGTCTGAGTGATGGAGTGTGCCCTGGATATCTGTAAATGATGTCTGAGTGATGGAGTATGCCCCTGGATATCTGTAAATGATGTCTGAGTGATGGAGAGTGCCTCTGGATATCTGTAAATGATGTCCTGAGTGATGGAGTGTGCCCCTGGATATCTGTAAATGATGTCTGAGTGATGGAGAGTGCCCCTGGATATCTGTAAATGATGTCTGAGTGAGGAGTGAAGTGTGCCTCTGGATATCTGTAAATGATGTCTGAGTGATGGAGTGTGCCCCTGGATATCTGTAATGAGTTCTGAGTGAATGGAGTGTGCCTCTGTAGATCTGTAAATTATGTCTGAGTGATGGAGAGTGCCCCTGGATATCTGTAAATGATGTCTGAGTGATGGAGTGTGCCTCTGGATATCTGTAAATGATGTCTGAGTGATGGAGTGTGGCCTATGGATATCTGTAAATGATGTCTGAGTGATGGAGTGTGCCTCTGGATATCTGTAAATGATGTCTGAGTGATGGAGTGTGCCTATGGATATCTGTAAATGATGTCTGAGTGATGGAGTGTGCCTCTGGATATCTGTAAATGATGTCTGAGTGATGGAGTGTGCCTATGGATATCTGTAAATGATGTCTGAGTGATGGAGTGTGCCTATGGATATCTGTAAATGATGTCTGAGTGATGGAGTGTGCCTCTGGATATCTGTAAATGATGTCTGAGTGATGGAGTGTGCCCCTGGATATCTTTAAATGATGTCTGAGTGATGGAGTGTGCCTCTGTATATCTGTAAATTATGTCTGAGTGATGGAGAGTGCCCCTGGATATCTGTAAATGATGTCTGAGTGATGGAGTGTGCCTCTGGATATCTGTAAATGATGTCTGAGTGATGGAGTGTGCCTATGGATATCTGTAAATTATGTCTGAGTGATGGAGTGTGCCTCTGGATATCTGTAAATGATGTCTGAGTGATGGAGTGTGCCTATGGATATCTGTAAATGATGTCTGAGTGATGGAGTGTGCCTCTGGATATCTGTAAATGATGTCTGAGTGATGGAGTGTGCCTATGGATATCTGTAAATGATGTCTGAGTGATGGAGTGTGCCTATGGATATCTGTAAATGATGTCTGAGTGATGGAGTGTGCCTATGGATATCTGTAAATGATGTCTGAGTGATGGAGTGTGCCTATGGATATCTGTAAATTATGTCTGAGTAATGGAGCGTATCTCTGGATATCTGTAAATGATGTCTTAGTGTTGTTGTGTGCCCCTGGATATCTGTAAATTATGTCTGAGTGATTGAGTGTGCCCCTGGATATCTGTAAATGATGTCTGAGAGTTGTTGTGCGCCTCTGGATATCTGTAAATGATGTCTGTGTGATGGAGTGTGCCTCTGGATATCTGAAAATGAGGTCTGGGTGATGGAGTGTGCGCCTGGCTATCTGTAAATTATGTCTGATTGATGGAGTTTGCCCCGGATATCTGTAAATTATGTCTGAGTGATGGAGTATGCCTCTGGATATCTGTAAATGATGTCTGAGTGATGGAGAGTGCCCCTGGATATCTGTAAATGATGTCTGAGTGATGGAGTGTGCCCCTGGATATCTGTAAATGATGTCTGAGTGATGGAGTATGCCCCTGGATATCTGTAAATGATGTCTGAGTGATGGAGAGTGCCTCTGGATATCTGTAAATGATGTCTGAGTGATGGAGTGTGCCCCTGGATATCTGTAAATGATGTCTGAGTGATGGAGAGTGCCCTGGATATCTGTAAATGATGTCTGAGTGATGGAGTGTGCCTCTGGATATCTGTAAATGATGTCTGAGTGATGGAGTGTGCCCCTGGATATCTGTAAATGATGTCTGAGTGATGGAGTGTGCCTCTGTATATCTGTAAATTATGTCTGAGTGATGGAGTGTGCCCTGGATATCTGTAAATGATGTCTGAGTGATGGAGTGTGCCTCTGGATATCTGTAAATGATGTCTGAGTGATGGAGTGTGCCTATGGATATCTGTAAATGATGTCTGAGTGATGGAGTGTGCCTCTGGATATCTGTAAATGATGTCTGAGTGATGGAGTGTGCCTATGGATATCTGTAAATGATGTCTGAGTGATGGAGTGTGCCTCTGGATATCTGTAAATGATGTCTGAGTGATGGAGTGTGCCTATGGATATCTGTAAATGATGTCTGAGTGATGGAGTGTGCCTATGGATATCTGTAAATGATGTCTGAGTGATGGAGTGTGCCTATGGATATCTGTAAATGATGTCTGAGTGATGGAGTGTGCCTATGGATATCTGTAAATTATGTCTGAGTAATGGAGCGTATCTCTGGATATCTGTAAATGATGTCTTAGTGTTGTTGTGTGCCCCTGGATATCTGTAAATTATGTCTGAGTGATTGAGTGTGCCCCTGGATATCTGTAAATGATGTCTTAGAGTTGTT
Organism: Oncorhynchus kisutch; assembly: GCF_002021735.2. Classification (NCBI taxonomy): domain Eukaryota; kingdom Metazoa; phylum Chordata; class Actinopteri; order Salmoniformes; family Salmonidae; genus Oncorhynchus; species Oncorhynchus kisutch. Next base: position 24,794 of record NW_022264434.1, read on the forward strand.
GTGCGCCTCTGGATATCTGTAAATGATGTCTGTGTGATGGAGTGTGCCTCTGGATATCTGAAAATGAGGTCTGGGTGATGGAGTGTGCGCCTGGCTATCTGTAAATTATGTCTGATTGATGGAGTTTGCCCCGGATATCTGTAAATTATGTCTGAGTGATGGAGTATGCCTCTGGATATCTGTAAATGATGTCTGAGTGATGGAGAGTGCCCCTGGATATCTGTAAATGATGTCTGAGTGATGGAGTGTGCCTCTGTATATCTGTAAATTATGTCTGAGTGATGGAGAGTGCCCCTGGATATCTGTAAATGATGTCTGAGTGATGGAGTGTGCCTCTGGATATCTGTAAATGATGTCTGAGTGATGGAGTGTGCCTATGGATATCTGTAAATGATGTCTGAGTGATGGAGTGTGCCTCTGGATATCTGTAAATGATGTCTGAGTGATGGAGTGTGCCTATGGATATCTGTAAATGATGTCTGAGTGATGGAGTGTGCCTCTGGATATCTGTAAATGATGTCTGAGTGATGGAGTGTGCCTATGGATATCTGTAAATGATGTCTGAGTGATGGAGTGTGCCTATGGATATCTGTAAATGATGTCTGAGTGATGGAGTGTGCCTATGGATATCTGTAAATGATGTCTGAGTGATGGAGTGTGCCTATGGATATCTGTAAATTATGTCTGAGTAATGGAGCGTATCTCTGGATATCTGTAAATGATGTCTTAGTGTTGTTGTGTGCCCCTGGATATCTGTAAATTATGTCTGAGTGATTGAGTGTGCCCCTGGATATCTGTAAATGATGTCTTAGAGTTGTTGTGCGCCTCTGGATATCTGTAAATGGAATGTCTGTTTGATGGAGTGTGCCTCTGGATATCTGAAAATGAGGTCTGGGTGATGGAGTGTGCGCCTGGCTATCTGTAAATGATGTCTGATTGATGGAGTTTGCCCCGGATATCTGTAAATTATGTCTGAGTGATGGAGTATGCCTCTGGATATCTGTAAATGATGTCTGAGTGATGGAGAGTGCCCCTGGATATCTGTAAATTGATGTCTGAGTGATGGAGTGTGCCCCTGGATATCTGTAAATGATGTCTGAGTGATGGAGTGTGCCTATGGATATCTGTAAATGATGTCTGAGTGATGGAGTGTGCCTATGGATTATTTTGCCTGGATTAAATGATGTCTGATGATGGAGTGTGCCTCTGGATATCTGTAAATGATGTCTGAGTGATGGAGTGTGCCTATGGATATCTGTAAATGATGTCTGAGTGATGGAGTGTGCCTCTGGATATCTGTAAATGATGTCTGAGTGATGGAGTGTGCCTATGGATATCTGTAAATGATGTCTGAGTGATGGAGTGTGCCTATGGATATCGGTGTAAAATGCATGTCTGAGTGATGGAGTGTGCCTATGGATAATCTGTAAATGATGTCTGAGTGATGGAGTGTGCCTATGGATATCTGTAAATTATGTCTGAGTAATGGAGCGTATCTCTGGATATCTGTAAATGATGTCTTAGTGTTGTTGTGTGCCCCTGGATATCTGTAAATTATGTCTGAGTGATTGGAGTGGCCCCTGGATATCTGTAAATGATGTCTTAGAGTTGTTGTGCGCCTCTGGATATCTGTAAATGATGTCTGTGTGATGGAGTGTGCCTCTGGATATCTGAAAATGAGGTCTGGGTGATGGAGTGTGCCCTGGATATCTGTAAATGATGTCTGAGTGATGGAGTGTGCCCCTGGATATCTGTAAATTATGTCTGAGTGATGGAGTGTGCCTCTGGATATCTGTAAATGATGTCTGAGTGATGGAGTGTGCCCCTGGATATCTGTAAATGATGTCTGAGTGATGGAGTGTGCCCCTGGATATCTGTAAATGATGTCTGAGTGATGGAGTGTGCCTCTGGATATCTGTAAATGATGTCTGAGTGATGGAGTGTGCCCCTGGATATCTGTAAATGATGTCTGAGTGATGGAGTGTGCCTCTGGATATCTGTAAATGATGTCTGAGTGATGGAGTGTGCCCCTGGATATCTGTAAATGATGTCTGAGTGATGGAGTGTGCCCCTGGATATCTGTAAATGATGTCTGAGTGATGGAGTGTGCCTCTGGATATCTGTAAATTATGTCTGAGTGATGGAGTGTGCCTCTGGATATCTGTAAATGATGTCTGAGTGATGGAGTGTGCCCCTGGATATCTGTAAATGATGTCTGAGTGATGGAGTGTGCCTCTGGATATCTGTAAATGATGTCTGAGTGATGGAGTGTGCCTGGATATCTGTAAATGATGTCTGAGTGATGGAGTGTGCCTCTGGATATCTGTAAATGATGTCTGAGTGATGGAGTGTGCCTCTGGATATCTGTAAATGATGTCTGAGTGATGGAGTGTGCCCCTGGATATCTGTAAATGATGTCTGAGTGATGGAGTGTGCCCCTGGATATCTGTAAATGATGTCTGAGTGATGGAGTGTGCCCTGGATATCTGTAAATGATGTCTGAGTGATGGAGTGTGCCCCTGGATATCTGTAAATGATGTCTGAGTGATGGAGTGTGCCTCTGGATATCTGTAAATGATGTCTGAGTGATGGAGTGTGCCTCTGGATATCTGTAAATGATGTCTGAGTGATGGAGTGTGCCTCTGGATATCTGTAAATGATGTCTGAGTGATGGAGTGTGCCTCTGGATATCTGTAAATGATGTCTGAGTGATGGAGTGTGCCTGGATATCTGTAAATGATGTCTGAGTGATGGAGTGTGCCCGTGGATATCTGTAAATTATGTCTGAGTGATGGAGTGTGCCTCTGGATATCTGTAAATTATGTCTGAGTGATGGAGTGTGCCTCTGGATATCTGTAAATGATGTCTGATTGATGGAGTGTGCCCCTGGATATCTGTAAATTATGTCTGAGTGATGGAGTGTGCCCCTGGATATCTGTAAATGATGTCTGTAAATGATGTCTGATGGAGTGTGCCCCTGGATATCTGTAAATGATGTCTGAGTGATGGAGTGTGCCCCTGGATATCTGTAAATGATGTCTGAGTGATGGAGTGTGCCCTCTGGATATCTGTAAATGATGTCTGAGTGATGGAGTGTGCCCCTGGATATCTGTAAATGATGTCTGAGTGATGGAGTGTGCCCCTGGATATCTGTAAATGATGTCTGAGTGATGGAGTGTGCCTCTGGATATCTGTAAATGATGTCTGAGTGATGGAGTGTGCCCCTGGATATCTGTAAATGATGTCTGAGTGATGGAGTGTGCCCTGGATATCTGTAAATTATGTCTGAGTGATGGAGTGTGCCCCTGGATATCTGTAAATGATGTCTGAGTGATGGAGTGTGCCCTGGATATCTGTAAATGATGTCTGAGTGATGGAGTGTGCCCCTGGATATCTGTAAATGATGTCTGAGTGATGGAGTGTGCCCCTGGATATCTGTAAATGATGTCTGAGTGATGGAGTGTGCCCCTGGATATCTGTAAATGATGTCTGAGTGATGGAGTGTGCCTCTGGATATCTGTAAATGATGTCTGAGTGATGGAGTGTGCCCCTGGATATCTGTAAATGATGTCTGAGTGATGGAGTGTGCCTGGATATCTGTAAATGATGTCTGAGTGATGGAGTGTGCCTCTGGATATCTGTAAATGATGTCTGAGTGATGGAGTGTGCCCCTGGATATCTGTAAATGATGTCTGAGTGATGGAGTGTGCCTCTGGATATCTGTAAATGATGTCTGAGTGATGGAGTGTGCCCCTGGATATCTGTAAATGATGTATGAGTGATGGAGTGTGCCTCTGGATATCTGTAAATGATGTCTGAGTGATGGAGTGTGCCCCTGGATATCTGTAAATGATGTCTGAGTGATGGAGTGTGCCTCTGGATATCTGTAAATGATGTCTGAGTGATGGAGTGTGCCTCTGGATATCTGTAAATGATGTCTGAGTGATGGAGTGTGCCTCTGGATATCTGTAAATGATGTCTGAGTGATGGAGTGTGCCTCTGGATATCTGTAAATGATGTCTGAGTGATGGAGTGTGCCTCTGGATATCTGTAAATGATGTCTGAGTGATGGAGTGTGCCTCTGGATATCTGTAAATGATGTCTGAGTGATGGAGTGTGCCCCTGGATATCTGTAAATGATGTCTGAGTGATGGAGTGTGCCCTCTGGATATCTGTAAATGATGTCTGAGTGATGGAGTGTGCCCTGGATATCTGTAAATGATGTCTGAGTGATGGAGTGTGCCTCTGGATATCTGTAAATGATGTCTGAGTGATGGAGTGTGCCTCTGGATATCTGTAAATTAGTCTGAGTGATGGAGTGTGCCTCTGGATATCTGTAAATGATGTCTGAGTGATGGAGTGTGCCTTGGATATCTGTAAATGATGTCTGAGTGATGGAGTGTGCCTCTGGATATCTGTAAATGATGTCTGAGTGATGGAGTGTGCCCT
>NW_022264435.1:0-29232 GCF_002021735.2 Oncorhynchus kisutch
AGGAGAAGCAGATACTGCAACAGCGGAATTAGCTGTACAGTCGGAGTCCATTTCTGAATTAAGCAAGGAGAAGAACTTACTTATTAAAGAGAACTTCCAATTTTGAATGCAACATTCAGAAAACTGCAAAATTATTGAAGGGCTACTGAAAGACAAAGGAGCTCAGTGTAGCAGTAGAGGAACTGAACGAACAAGGTCCTAGAGCAAAACAACAGAAGTTTCAGAGAGTTGAGAGTTTGCTGGACAAAACAAATAAATGTACTAATCTCACCAAATTGCTTAGAGAGAGTGAAGAGGCACTTGCACATTCACAAGACCAAGTTGACAGCTTGAACACCCAACTTGATCAACTGAACAACAACATAACCGAAAAAGAGAAGACTATCAGAAATCAAAACTCACAATTAGAGGCCCAGCAGAGAGAGTTGTCGCAACTCCAGGAGACATTGGCTTTATTACAGGAGCAGGGGACCGCACTGAAATCTGGGCTCACAGAGAAAGACACCATGTTGCAGCAGAAAGCAGAGGAGTGGAGCTCTTTACAGAATAACTTAATCAACTGCAGGGCGAGATTAAATCACTTAAAGGACAATGTCACAACTGACTCAGCATCTGGAAGAAAAAGAAGAGACCTTCAGACAAATGACACAGGACTGTGAAAACCACAAGATGAGCTGACCAGAGGAACGAGTCAATGAAGTCACTAGGCAGTCAGCTTGGTGTCATAAATGAGAGCAGTGCGAAGTTGGAGTCTGAAAATACAGAGCTGAAGACCACTCTGGAGAACCACGCAGCAGAAAACAAGAAGCTAAGGGAAGAGATGGAACAGAGGCAAACTGAGATATTAGATCTTAGGGACAACATCCAAGCATTGAATGAACAGAATGTCAGACTAAAAACCGAACTCAAAACTCTGTCACAGAGGCATCCAAGAAACTTGAAGAGATTTCAGTTCTCAAGGCAGAGATTTCTAACAGGGACAGTTATGTTTCTAATTTAACAAAGCAACTGACAGCAGCCTGCTCGGACAGGGATAGCTTAGGTTTGAATTTGCAGCAGAGAGGTGAGTCCCTAAAACAGCAGGAGATGTTTATTAAGCAGTTGCAAATTAAGTCAGTAGAGGGTGAGGGTCAGATGAGCCAGGCCATCACTGAGCTGCAGACAACAAGCTCAGAGTCTTCAGAAAAGCCTTCAAGACAAAGATGTTTCGCTGCATGAGGCGGAAGAAACAGCTGAGTCTGCTCAGAGAGAAGTTCACCTTAGAATCTGAGGATTTCAAAACCCAGCTGAATTCAAGTGCGGAAACAATGAAACAGCTCCAGGGTGATCTGGATAATGCGGTGGAACAGAGTAATCAGCTCAGTGGGAGGCTTGAAGAACAAGAGGCACAGCTTAAGCAGAAAGTTGATGATTATGTGAGTTTAAGGACATATGTTTCAGAGCTGGAGGATTCCACCACACAGCTCAGAGGTCAAGTTGACAGCCTGACCTCTGAATCATCCCTGTTAAAAGAGACCCTGAAAGAGAAAGTCAAGTTCATCCTTGAGGCACAAAGCACCTCCTCAGCTGTTAGTGAAAGCCTAAATTCAAAACTCAAAACCAAAGATACAGAATGTGAGAGCTTAAAAGAGCAGCTTTCGTACCTCCAAGGATCCGTTTTAAAGCTCAATACCAAAGATGCAGAATGTGAGTGCTTAAAAGAGCAGCTTTCACATCTCCAAGAGTCTGTTTCAAAGCTCAATAGTAGCCTCAGTGCCCAGTCCTCTGAAGTGGCACGACTTCAACAAGCCTTAGAGGAAAGAGGGACTGCCATTATGGACCAGTCAAAGGCCCTTCAGGAGCTGCAGAGAAGGGCAGATGAAGCAACCCTCTTCAAAACCCAGTTCATGGAGAGCACAGAGTTGGTGTCACAACTGCAGGATCAGATTCAGGAACTCTCCACTAAGTCTGCAAGCCTCAGCCGGTCGGCAGAGGAGAACCAAAGTGCCTTTGTAAATCTTCAGGAGAAGTATGCTACTCATTTAGAGGAGCTCCAGGAAGCTCGGACGATGCTTTCTCAAAGGGCCGAGGAGATGTCCAGTCTTAACAAGTCCCTCAGGGAAAGCAACAGCACAGTTCAGGCAGCAGAAAGCACCATAGAGGTGCTGAGGAATGAGTCTTCCTTGCTACGTCAAGACCTTCGGCAAATCCAAACACTGAATGTCGACCTTTCAAAACAAAAGGAAGACGCCCTTGCTACCCATCAAAGGAGCACCTCAACATTCACTGTCGAAATTGAGAGACTAAAATCTCAGTATTTGCATGTGGCTGCTCAGGTAAATGCACTGACAGAAAATCTTGAGCAGAGAGAGATGTCTCTTCATGCCATTAACAGTCAGTACACAGCACAAGTGAAACAGGCAGAGCATGTAGTGTCAGAAATGCAGAAACTAGAAGAGCAAAATAAGAAGCTAAGAGAGGAGATAGCTCTGTCAAAGCAAGAAAATCAACAGCGGCTGGATGCAGCAATCAGTGAAAAAGAACGTCTGCAGCAAGAAGTTCAGAAACTCATAATTGAGAGAGATGAACACGGCAAGAGCTACAGCAGCCAGATACAAACAATGCAGGAGCAGTTGCATCTCCAAAAGCAGCAGCAATCCAGCAGCATGAACGAAGTCATGGAGAAAATGGTGGCTGAGAAGGAAAGACTACAGGTTGAGGTTAGTGTCAAAGGTGAAGAAATCACCGGATTGAAATCAGACATTCAAAAGATAGGGCAAACTCTTCAGGACTCTGAGAAGGAGTGGCTATCGGTCCTGGATAGAGAGATGCAGGATAAATATCTCATTGCGGAGCAGTTGAAAAGTGTTGAAAATGAAATTAGGTCAAAAGATTTTAAAGTTCAAGCATTGAAACAAGACCTAGATAGTTTGCATGAAAAGTTGGCAGAGGCAGCAACAGCAATTAGACAGGGTTCAGATCTGCTTAAAGCGAAAGAGGTAGAGGCATCCACATCCAGGGTTCAGACTGAAAACATCTTAGTATCTGTTAAGGAAAAAGACAAGCATAATATTGAATTGAGGCAGGCTCTTCAAGATATGGAAAGTGAGTTAAGACAATTAGAGGTCAGCAAAGAGTGTTCTGACAAAGATTTGTCTGTATTGTCACTAACCATGTCTGATAGATTAGTTGCTTTAGAGGAGGAAAATGTCTCCCTACAAACTATGCTCAAACAGTTGAGAGAAAGACATCAGTGTGAGGTAGATTCTTTGAGGGGTGAATTAAATGAAGTTTCGGAATTGTTGAAACGGACAGAGTCTACCCTTAACGATAAAGAAATGGGCTATCAAAGTAAGAATCAACAGAATGTTTTATTTCAAGAAAATATACAGCACCTTCATGCACAGCTCCAAACTGAGACTGAACATCTGAGAGAGGCAGGTATTAAACAGACAGCTCTACTTAGTGACATCCAAACGAAAGATGAGCAGGTCAGCTGCATGACCATCCAAATAAGTCACCAGAAGGAATTGCTAGCAGGTCTCAGTCAACAGTTGAGGGAGAAAGATGCTTCAGTAGCACAGGTAATTGAATCCGCCTCAAACGAAAGAATGAAATACGCAGAGGAAAATAGTAATTTCCTCTCGCAGCTGGAAAGCTTGGAAAATGCACAAAGTAGCTCTATGACACAGCTTGAACATATGTTCTTGCAACTAGAAGAGAGCAAAGCTCATCTGTCACGCTCTCAAAGTGAACTTGAGACCAAGGATTTGCAGAATGTAGATTTGGTTAAAGAAAAGGATCATCTCAACACTCAGCTCACTAAGTTAACCAAAGAAAAAGAGGTAATGAAAAAGAAGCTCCAAGCTGCTCTGGTTGTAAGGAAAGAACTATTGAAGAAGCTAGAGGAGCATGAACATCAAATAGAGCAGAATGTGAATAAAGGAATTGAGATTTCAGGCTTACAGGATAGGTTGCAAGAACTCACTTTACAAGCTCAAGCTACTACAAAAGAGCATGAAGACAATGTTGCAGATATTAAACGGCAAGTTAATCAGAAAGAGGGTGAACTCCTAGAACTGGCCAAGGTCTTAACAGTGCGAGACAGTCTTGTAGAACATTTTGAAATAAATATGCAAACTTTGCAAGCGAAACTAGATGAACAAGAAGCAAGTTTGACAACCGCTCTGCATAATCTCAATGAAAAGAGCATCATCATTGATCAACTTAATTCCATAATCTCTGAGAAAGACGAGGCTTTTGAACAGGAGAGAAGTGGTATGATGCTGAGGTTAGAGAAGCTTCAAGAGGATATGAGAAAGAGCGAGGAGAGTTTGAAGGAGGACATGTCAAGCTCCAGTGCGACAGCTGTTGACATTGAAAACGAGTTAACAAAGGTGAAGCAAGAAAAGGCAATGATGCAGAAAAAGGCTCAAGCTGCTTTACTGGCACGAAAAGAGACTATAAAGAAGTCTCAAGAAAGTGAGAAAAAGTACACCCAAGAGCTTTCAGAATTAAAAGATGATTATAAAGCACTCCTGGAACAACACTGTCAGCAGACCAATGACCTTAATGCTGTCCAGTTAAGTTACGACCAGAAGGTCAAGAAATTTGAAGAAATCAGTCAGGCCTCAGTCTCTCAGCTAGGTGAATTGGAGACCCTAAGACTGCTTGTACAGGAACGGGATAAAACTCTTCAAGACCTCAACATATCCCTATCAGACAGGGAGAGTCAAGTCCATGCCTCCTCATCATATCAAGCAGAGCTAGAAACCCTTCACTTCAAACTGGAAAGCATGTCCTCTGAGTTGGCAAATAAGGACAAGGTTCTCATAGCACTGGAACAGAAGTCCAAAGCATTATCTGAGCGAATGAGCTGCACAGAAAGTCAACTTGAAAAAGCCCATGCAGAGATAAAGGAGAAGATGGAAGAGCTCGCAAGACAGCAACAAGCAGTGGAGATGGCCGAGCAGCAGCACCAGCAGGAAAAACAAACTATGGTAGATGACCACCTGGTGCTGCAGAACCAGTTGGGCCCATTACAAGCCACAGTGGAGGAGCTAAAACACACATTAGAAGCACTTGTTGGTGAGAAAGAATCCCAGTCGCACAAATGTATAAGTGAAAGCAAAGAACTAATAGAGGACAGGGATCGAATGAAAGGAGAGCTGGAGAATGCACTCACTACCATCGCCCAGCAATCGTCTGAACTTCAAATCCTCCAAAACACTTGGGCTGAAACTCAACAGCAACTCGGTGAAGAAAAGGAACAGCTTAAAGTGGAGCTTGAAAAAGCACAGTCCCATTCTGCAGAGTCCCAGGCTGAAATGGAAAGTCTTAAGCTGCACATGGAATCACTACAGCAGGAAAAAGAAAGCGCCTTCATGGTCATAGAACAATTAAACTGTGAAGTTGCCATGCTGGATGCTCAGCTAAAGGAAGCTGGAAAAGTACATGAGGAGCTTCTTCAAAAGATACCTGGTTTGCAGGATAAGTCCTCTGAACAGATTGGGGTAATTGGGAAGGAGGTCCAGTATCTTAAGATATCCCCCGAAGAACATGAGATGAGTCTCAAGGAAAGAGATGATGCCCTGGTGATTTCTCAGTCTCTGGCCACGGAAAAGGAAGAGCTTATTGCTGCCTTGGAACAGCAACTGCAGCGGCAGATTCACCTTCACGAAGTTGCCATGGAAAAGATGAGGACTGAAGTTGATGAGCTTCAGCAGAGGTCTCAAGAAGATGCCAGCAAAACAAAGGATCAGGGCAACCAAAGCAAAACAGCACTTCTCACCAGGAAGCTTCAAGCAGCCTTAGTTTCCAGGAAAGAAATCTTGAAAGATAATAGTTCTCTGAAGGAACAAATGCGTATACTCTCAGCTAAAAATGAAGAAATTGGGGCATCATCCACTGTACTGGAAATGTCTGTTGCAAAGTTGAAACAACAAAAAGAGGACCTGGATAGTTCGGTATCATCCCTGAGCAGGGAGAAAGAGAAGCTCATTGCCGAGGTTGATCGCATCCTCAATGATAATCACAATTTATCTGCAGCCTGTGAAAGCCTCAAACTCACCATAGAAAATATCACCCAACAGAAACAGGCATTTTCGTGTCAGCTTGAGTCCCTGAAAGACTCGCAGACGGATGAGTTGTCGGAGTGGAAATCTAAGCACACAGAGCTGAAACAGGAGTATGAGTCACTTTTACAAGCGTACGAGAATGTCAGTAGCGAAATGGACAAGATGAGACAACTATTGGAGGGGGCAAGAAGAGAGAGACAAGAAGCGCTCGTTAAAGCACACAAATCTGAAGCTGAGAGGGAGAATCTGGAGAAACAAGTTGGGGAGATGGAGGATGAAAATGAGAAAATTAAAGAGAAGATGAGAAAGTTTACTAAGGCGAAGCAGCTGAAAATGGAAGAGCTGGAGGAGGAGAATAAACAAATCAGAATAGACTTGCTAGAGTTTGATGAAAAGCAGAAAGCCACAGTTGAAGAGTTGACTATTAAAAACAACCACTTGGAAGCAGAGATCCACAGCCTTGTAGAGTCCTCAGAAGCACTCAGAAGGAAGCTAACAGAGATTCAGCTCAACAATGGCAGTCTGGCAGAGGCACTCAAAGAAGCAACCTGTTCATTAGAAAAGTGGCCCACCGAATCAAAAGCATGTGAGCAAAACATGCAGCTTAAACTAGATGATGCACTCATTTTGAATAATTCACTGACTGCCCAGATTGAGTCACAGAAGACAGAACTCGCTTCCCAACAGGAAATCAATACATTAATGCAAAAGGGGAAAGAAACTCTCTCTGAAAGAATTAAACAAATGCAGAATACGCATGAAAAGGAATTGGGAGAAAAAGACGATGCAATCTCAGAGCTCCAAGAAATGATCAACAGACACAGCCAAGAGACCACCAGCCTAAATGAGAAGGTCAGGATCTTGGAGGACGACAAGTCTATATTACAAGAGGAGCTTGAAAATGTCCAAGAGATCTCGGACAAAGTAAAAAATGAGAATGAATATTTGGAGATAGTGATCCTCAAAAACGCTGAAAGAATTGATGAACTGACAGAGACAGTCAATGTTCTCCAAGCCCAGAACACACAGCTCTCCTCTCAATTGACTGAGAGCAAAGAGAAGGCTACTCAGGTTTGCCAGGAGAAGGAGGAACAGCAGCTGAAGTTGGTTAAGGAGTTTGAGGAGAAACTCAAAATGTTCCAGAGAGGCAATGAGGGCTCCAGAAATATAAAGAAGGAGCTACAGGAACTGCTGAAAGAAAAGCATCATGAAATCAATCATTTGCAACATGACTCCATCAAATACCAGGAGCTGATCTTAGACCTAGAAAGGTCTCTGAAGGATTCAGAGTCAGCGCATGAACAGGTGGAGAAGGAGCTGAGGGAAATGACAGAGAGGATATCTTGTCTAGAAGAAGGGAGGAAGCATCTTGAAGCTGAGCTTACCACACACAAGAACCTTCTCAATGAGGCAAAGAAAGATTTGACAAACATTAGCTCTGAAAAAGACCAATTGGTTGAGGTAGTATCAGAAAAGAACAATCAATCAGAATGTCAGGTCATGGAGAGAACTAAAGCACTACAGCATGTAGCTGAGCAGCAAAAGAGTATTTTCATGGAGAGGGAGGTAATTTTACAGCAACATATAGAGGAACTTCTGGGTTCCAAGGAGAAGGAGAGTCAGGTAGTTTTAGAATTGAAGAGGAAAATAGATTCTCAAGATTTACAGATGAATACTCTGAAGAGAGAGGCTGACACTAATTTGGCTAAGTTAGCAGCCCTGTCCTCTAGTCCTCAGGGTACCGATGCTGTGAAACAGTGGAATGATATGTTCCTAAATACCTTGCATGAGAAGGACAGCCAGCTTCTAGAACAGGGCTTTGTCATAACGAGATTCCTTGAAGACATTCGAGTGAAGGAGAAGGAGATGACTGAACTGCAGGTAACCAAGTCGAGGCTCGAAAGGACACTTGGTGATTACACAGTAGCTGCCACAGCTCAGCAGAGGCAGTTGTTTATAATGGGTGCCAGCAATAGAGAGCTTAACGAAACCGTGGAGCTCCTGAATCAACAGTTGCAGGAACTGAGTGACCAGGTTGAGAGATTAGAACAGGATAGGAGTGCACTCAACAGACATCTCACTGGCAGTGTAGATTCCACATCTAAAATGGAGTTTGATCTCCAGCAGCTGGAAAATACACTCTTAGACACAGAGTCCCAGCTACTCCTCTCGCAGTCTCACAGTGACATGCTTCAGGTTGATTCTGAGAAACAGGAGGCCATTTCACTGCACCTGAAGTCACTCCTGCAGAACAAAGATGCAGAAATCTCCTCTCTGCTGTCCTCCAGAGATGGACAGATGTCTGGGTATCTAGAACAGCTGCAAGCCAATCACCGTGCCCAGGTTGAAGGCTACGAGGACAGAATAACTGCCTTGTACTATGAAAGGGAGAAAGCTGACAAGGAGTTCAGAAGGCTGGAGAACAAAGTCAAATCCCTTCAAATGAAAGTTGACAAGTCCATTCAGGAAAAGGAAAAAATGGCTGCTCAGATGGAAACATTCAGGAACTCCATGGTCTCCTTGCAGACAGAGAGAGAGCGTTTGATGTCAGAATATAGGATGTCTGAGGCAAGGAATCAGACTGTAATGCAAGGCAAGGAGGGGTCGGCTGAAGGAGACCTCAGTGCAACCAAGGGCCTTAAACACGAGATTAGGACTCTCCTTCATCAGATGGATGATCTGAACTCTGAGAATGCCATGCTCAGGGCACAGCTGATCAGATATAGAGAAGACTTGAATCAGGTCCTCTTCTTGAAGGACAGCCAGTTGAAAGAGTTGCTCAGGAAGCAGCAAGATGCCATCAAAAACCTGGAAAACCAAAAAGCCACAGCTGAAAAGCAGAACCGGAAGACCCTTCTGGAACTCGAGAGGGAAGGAGAGGCAAGCGATGCCTTAAAAGCTGCGAATTCCAAACTTCAAACACAGGTCACTGATCTGGAAGCTAACATATTGGCCATGAATAAGGGAATGCAAGAAACGAATAAAGGCAAAGTGATTGCCGACTTGCAGCATGCCGTGGCGGCTAAAGCTGCGGAATGTAACGACCTCCAGCAAAAACTGTTTGCACAGAAAGTGGCAGCGGATGACTGGAAAGGCAGCCTGCAGCTCCTGGAGCGTGAGACTGAGAAGAAACTGGGAGAGGCAGAGGACAAGTACAACAGTGAGCTCGATGCCTTTGAACAAGAAGTCGAACTGATGAGAAACGAGAAGGAGACCGCTGACCAGAGGGTTGCTGAGCTGGCCAGGGACCTGATGCAAGCTGAGAAGCTGCTGTCCGATTCTAGAGTCCAAAGCACGGACCTGAAGTCCCAGAACGAGTCTCTGGGTAAAGCCATGGCCACCTTGCAGAATGACCGCGACCAGCTCATCGAGGACTTCAAGATCCTCCGGAACCGATATGACAAGGAGCTCCGAGAGACCCAGGGGGCCATGACCAAGGTGGAGAGACATCTAGGCGACACAACCTCGGAGCTGGCCACCTTGGCGAAAGAGAGACACATACTGGTACAGAAACTCTCTGCTCTAGAGAGCAAAGATGTTCCCTCCCAGCTCACTTCACTGGTAGACGAGCTGTCTGTGGCCTTGTCAGTGAAGGAAGGGCAGCTCCAACGGGTTTCCATGGAAAACGACACGTATAGCAGTAAGGTATCGGCTTTCTCTAGGTCCATGGCCAGCCTCCAAGATGACCGAGACCGGCTGATGGAGGAGCTGGCTGGGGCAAAGAGGGCATTCGAGTCCAGGCAAGGATTAGGTCCAGAGGTAGTAGACATCGCCAACACAGGGGAGTCAAATAGCCATAGAAGCAGTGGTATTCAGGCCCTTCAGACTGGGAGAGATGGGCTGGTAAGTCACCAGTTGTGACTCAATGCTTGTTGTTTGGTTGTCATTTGGTTGTGTTTTGGTTTAGGCTGTGAGTGTGAACTTCCTGACAGCATGCAGGGGACCAGTCAAAAAGCTAATCTACCTGTCATGGCTTCGGTGTGTGAACTTCCTGACAGCATGCAGGGGACCAGTCAAAAAGCTAATCTACCTGTCATGGCTTTGGTGTGTGAACTTCCTGACAGCATGCAGGGGACCAGTCAAAAAGCTAATCTACCTGTCATGGCTTTGGTGTGTGCAAGCATGACAATCTGTTTGTGTCGCAGGAATGCAGTTTTTTTGTGAAGTGTTCAAATGAGTCTCCTCAATGTGCGTTGTTGTTGTGTCTCTAGTGGTTTGTTTTGTCTATTGAAGGAGACGAGACAGAGGGTGGATGAGCTGCAGAGCGCCTTGCAGCAGGCACAGGCCTTCAAACTGCAGACTGAAACAGAAGTCAGCGGGTACCAGGCAGAGCTGGCTGAACTGAGGTAAGATCCTAACTGCACCTACAAAGATTTGAGTTGGCCATTAAATTGTATTACTTCTGCCAATTGGGTTACTTTTGCACATTGGTGAGGTCAATGCTGTAAATCGAAAGCACTCAATGTGTTCTGAAAGATGAGACGTCGAGGATTATAATAAATATGTCTTTGATGTAATACAAGCAAACCACACACACACACACTCCAAATGTGCACTTCACATTTCAAAATTCACAGTATGGAAATGTATGATCTCTGTTTGATGTAGAATTACGAGGATGACGTGCCATCATACCCTGGGTTGTTCTAAACAGAATGTATTGCTTTATTGTGCAGTGGAACACGCACCTGAATGCCCTCACGACTCCATTCTTTGCTCATCAAAATGTGTGTGTTTCTCTGAAGTGCCTTGTGAAATCCTAACTCCGTATCATTGTTTTTTAGAACTTGGCTAGTCTTGTTGGCAATAGAATGAGCATGCCCACCTGACCTAGACCGAGACAGTACTTGTGTAATGGTGGGGATGCAGGGCTGTGTTCCAAACTAAAAACTTCCACTGCGCTTGCTTCACTTTTATTTTATTTTAAATATATATTTTTGTATTTACTTAACCTTTATTTTATTATTATTATGTAACTTCCTCAATTGCACAGCTTGAAGGCTCTTTCTTTGATTGATACATGTATTGAAATGACTTAGGAACTGTGCACAGTTTGGAGAGGTGTGTGGCCTCATGGAGACACCAGTCAGACCTCTCACTCAAACCCACAGTTTGGAGAGGTGTGTGGCCTCATGGAGACACCAGTCAGACCTCTCACTCAAACCCACAGTTTGGAGAGGTGTGAGGCCTCATGGAGACACCAGTCAGACCTCTCACTCAAACCCACAGTTTGGAGAGGTGTGAGGCCTCATGGAGACACCAGTCAGACCTCTCACTCAAACCCACAGTTTGGAGAGGTGTTAGGCCTCATGGAGACACCAGTTAGACCTCTCACTCAAACCCACAGTTTGGAGAGGTGTGAGGCCTCATGGAGACACCAGTTAGACCTCTCACTCAAACCCACAGTTTGGAGAGGTGTGAGGCCTCATGGAGACACCAGTCAGACCTCTCACTCAAACCCACAGTTTGGAGAGGTGTGAGGCCTCATGGAGACACCAGTCAGACCTCTCACTCAAACCCACAGTTTGGAGAGGTGTGAGGCCTCATGGAGACACCAGTCAGACCTCTCACTCAAACCCACAGTTTGGAGAGGTGTGAGGCCTCATGGAGACACCAGTCAGACCTCTCACTCAAACCCACAGTTTGGAGAGGTGTGTGGCCTCATGTAGACACCAGTCAGACCTCTCACTCAAACCCACAGTTTGGAGAGGTGTGTGGCCTCATGGAGACACCAGTCAGACCTCTCACTCAAACCCACAGTTTGGAGAGGTGTGTGGCCTCATGGAGACACCAGTCAGACCTCTCACTCAAACCCACAGTTTGGAGAGGTGTGTGGCCTCATGGAGACACCAGTCAGACCTCTCACTCAAACCCACAGTTTGGAGAGGTGTGAGGCCTCATGGAGACACCAGTCAGACCTCTCACTCAAACCCACAGTTTGGAGAGGTGTGAGGCCTCATGGAGACACCAGTCAGACCTCTCACTCAAACCCACAGTTTGGAGAGGTGTGAGGCCTCATGGAGACACCAGTCAGACCTCTCACTCAAACCCACAGTTTGGAGAGGTGTGAGGCCTCATGGAGACACCAGTCAGACCTCTCACTCAAACCCACAGTTTGGAGAGGTGTGAGGCCTCATGGAGACACCAGTCAGACCTCTCACTCAAACCCACAGTTTGGAGAGGTGTGAGGCCTCATGGAGACACCAGTCAGACCTCTCACTCAAACCCACAGTTTGGAGAGGTGTGAGGCCTCATGGAGACACCAGTCAGACCTCTCACTCAAACCCACAGTTTGGAGAGGTGTGAGGCCTCATGGAGACACCAGTCAGACCTCTCACTCAAACCCACAGTTTGGAGAGGTGTGAGGCCTCATGGAGACACCAGTCAGACCTCTCACTCAAACCCACAGTTTGGAGAGGTGTGAGGCCTCATGGAGACACCAGTCAGACCTCTCACTCAAACCCACAGTTTGGAGAGGTGTGAGGCCTCATGGAGACACCAGTCAGACCTCTCACTCAAACCCACAGTTTGGAGAGGTGTGAGGCCTCATGGAGACACTAGTCAGACCTCTCACTCAAACCCACAGTTTGGAGAGGTGTGAGGCCTCATGGAGACACTAGTCAGACCTCTCACTCAAACCCACAGTTTGGAGAGGTGTGAGGCCTCATGGAGACACTAGTCAGACCTCTCACTCAAACCCACAGTTTGGAGAGGTGTGAGGCCTCATGGAGACACCAGTCAGACCTCTCACTCAAACCCACAGTTTGGAGAGGTGTGAGGCCTCATGGAGACACCAGTCAGACCTCTCACTCAAACCCACAGTTTGGAGAGGTGTGAGGCCTCATGGAGACACCAGTTAGACCTCTCACTCAAACCCACAGTTTGGAGAGGTGTGAGGCCTCATGGAGACACCAGTCAGACCTCTCACTCAAACCCACAGTTTGGAGAGGTGTGAGGCCTCATGGAGACACCAGTCAGACCTCTCACTCAAACCCACAGTTTGGAGAGGTGTGAGGCCTCATGGAGACACCAGTCAGACCTCTCACTCAAACCCACAGTTTGGAGAGGTGTGAGGCCTCATGGAGACACCAGTCAGACCTCTCACTCAAACCCACAGTTTGGAGAGGTGTGAGGCCTCATGGAGACACCAGTCAGACCTCTCACTCAAACCCACAGTTTGGAGAGGTGTGAGGCCTCATGGAGACACCAGTTAAACCTCTCACTCAAACCCACAGTTTGGAGAGGTGTGAGGCCTCATGGAGACACCAGTCAGACCTCTCACTCAAACCCACAGTTTGGAGAGGTGTGAGGCCTCATGGAGACACCAGTTAGACCTCTCACTCAAACCCACAGTTTGGAGAGGTGTGTGGCCTCATGGAGACACCAGTCAGACCTCTCACTCAAACCCACAGTTTGGAGAGGTGTGAGGCCTCATGGAGACACCAGTCAGACCTCTCACTCAAACCCACAGTTTGGAGAGGTGTGTGGCCTCATGTAGACACCAGTCAGACCTCTCACTCAAACCCACAGTTTGGAGAGGTGTGTGGCCTCATGTAGACACCAGTCAGACCTCTCACTCAAACCCACAGTTTGGAGAGGTGTGAGGCCTCATGTAGACACCAGTCAGACCTCTCACTCAAACCCACAGTTTGGAGAGGTGTGAGGCCTCATGGAGACACCAGTCAGACCTCTCACTCAAACCCACAGTTTGGAGAGGTGTGAGGCCTCATGGAGACACCAGTTAGACCTCTCACTCAAACCCACAGTTTGGAGAGGTGTGAGGCCTCATGGAGACACCAGTTAGACCTCTCACTCAAACCCACAGTTTGGAGAGGTGTGAGGCCTCATGGAGACACCAGTTAGACCTCTCACTCAAACCCACAGTTTGGAGAGGTGTGTGGCCTCATGTAGACACCAGTCAGACCTCTCACTCAAACCCACAGTTTGGAGAGGTGTGTGGCCTCATGTAGACACCAGTCAGACCTCTCACTCAAACCCACAGTTTGGAGAGGTGTGAGGCCTCATGTAGACACCAGTCAGACCTCTCACTCAAACCCACAGTTTGGAGAGGTGTGAGGCCTCATGGAGACACCAGTCAGACCTCTCACTCAAACCCACAGTTTGGAGAGGTGTGTGGCCTCATGGAGACAGTCAGACCTCTCACTCAAACCCACAGTTTGGAGAGGTGTGTGGCCTCATGGAGACACCAGTCAGACCTCTCACTCAAACCCACAGTTTGGAGAGGTGTGTGGCCTCATGGAGACACCAGTCAGACCTCTCACTCAAACCCACAGTTTGGAGAGGTGTGTGGCCTCATGGAGACACCAGTCAGACCTCTCACTCAAACCCACAGTTTGGAGAGGTGTGAGGCCTCATGGAGACACCAGTCAGACCTCTCACTCAAACCCACAGTTTGGAGAGGTGTGAGGCCTCATGGAGACACTAGTCAGACCTCTCACTCAAACCCACAGTTTGGAGAGGTGTGAGGCCTCATGGAGACACCAGTTAGACCTCTCACTCAAACCCACAGTTTGGAGAGGTGTGTGGCCTCATGTAGACACCAGTCAGACCTCTCACTCAAACCCACAGTTTGGAGAGGTGTGTGGCCTCATGTAGACAGTCAGACCTCTCACTCAAACCCACAGTTTGGAGAGGTGTGTGGCCTCATGGAGACACCAGTCAGACCTCTCACTCAAACCCACAGTTTGGAGAGGTGTGTGGCCTCATGGAGACACCAGTCAGACCTCTCACTCAAACCCACAGTTTGGAGAGGTGTGAGGCCTCATGGAGACACCAGTCAGACCTCTCACTCAAACCCACAGTTTGGAGAGGTGTGTGGCCTCATGTAGACACCAGTCAGACCTCTCACTCAAACCCACAGTTTGGAGAGGTGTGTGGCCTCATGTAGACACCAGTCAGACCTCTCACTCAAACCCACAGTTTGGAGAGGTGTGAGGCCTCATGTAGACACCAGTCAGACCTCTCACTCAAACCCACAGTTTGGAGAGGTGTGAGGCCTCATGGAGACACCAGTCAGACCTCTCACTCAAACCCACAGTTTGGAGAGGTGTGTGGCCTCATGGAGACAGTCAGACCTCTCACTCAAACCCACAGTTTGGAGAGGTGTGTGGCCTCATGGAGACACCAGTCAGACCTCTCACTCAAACCCACAGTTTGGAGAGGTGTGTGGCCTCATGGAGACACCAGTCAGACCTCTCACTCAAACCCACAGTTTGGAGAGGTGTGTGGCCTCATGGAGACACCAGTCAGACCTCTCACTCAAACCCACAGTTTGGAGAGGTGTGAGGCCTCATGGAGACACCAGTCAGACCTCTCACTCAAACCCACAGTTTGGAGAGGTGTGAGGCCTCATGGAGACACTAGTCAGACCTCTCACTCAAACCCACAGTTTGGAGAGGTGTGAGGCCTCATGGAGACACCAGTTAGACCTCTCACTCAAACCCACAGTTTGGAGAGGTGTGTGGCCTCATGTAGACACCAGTCAGACCTCTCACTCAAACCCACAGTTTGGAGAGGTGTGTGGCCTCATGTAGACAGTCAGACCTCTCACTCAAACCCACAGTTTGGAGAGGTGTGTGGCCTCATGGAGACACCAGTTAGACCTCTCACTCAAACCCACAGTTTGGAGAGGTGTGTGGCCTCATGGAGACACCAGTTAGACCTCTCACTCAAACCCACAGTTTGGAGAGGTGTGTGGCCTCATGTAGACACCAGTTAGACCTCTCACTCAAACCCACAGTTTGGAGAGGTGTGAGGCCTCATGGAGACAGTCAGACCTCCCACTCAAACCCACAGTTTGGAGAGGTGTGAGGCCTCATGGAGACATCAGTTAGACCTCTCACTCAAACCCACAGTTTGGAGAGGTGTGTGGCCTCATGTAGACACCAGTTAGACCTCTCACTCAAACCCACAGTTTGGAGAGGTGTGTGGCCTCATGTAGACACCAGTTAGACCTCTCACTCAAACCCACAGTTTGGAGAGGTGTGAGGCCTCATGGAGACAGTCAGACCTCCCACTCAAACCCACAGTTTGGAGAGGTGTGTGGCCTCATGTAGACACCAGTTAAACCTCTCACTCAAACCCACAGTTTGGAGAGGTGTGAGGCCTCATGGAGACAGTCAGACCTCTCACTCAAACCCACAGTTTGGAGAGGTGTGAGGCCTCATGTAGACACCAGTCAGACCTCTCACTCAAACCCACAGTTTGGAGAGGTGTGAGGCCTCATGGAGACAGTCAGACCTCTCACTCAAACCCACAGTTTGGAGAGGTGTGAGGCCTCATGGAGACACTAGTTAGACCTCTCACTCAAACCCACAGTTTGGAGAGGTGTGAGGCCTCATGGAGACACCAGTCAGACCTCTCACTCAAACCCACAGTTTGGAGAGGTGCATGGCCTCATGGAGACACTAGTCAGACCTCTCACTCAAACCCACAGTTTGGAGAGGTGTGAGGCCTCATGGAGACACCAGTCAGACCTCTCACTCAAACCCACAGTTTGGAGAGGTGTGTGGCCTCATGTAGACACCAGTCAGACCTCTCACTCAAACCCACTGTTTGGAGAGGTGTGAGGCCTCATGGAGACACCAGTCAGACCTCTCACTCAAACCCACAGTTTGGAGAGGTGTAAGGCCTCATGGAGACACCAGTCAGACCTCTCACTCAAACCCACAGTTTGGAGAGGTGTAAGGCCTCATGGAGACACCAGTCAGACCTCTCACTTGTCATTTTATTGTCTTATGTTGCAATTACCCCAAATGTTGCGTGAATATTGTTATCATGTTACCAAATGTATACAGATGCTGCGAAAAGTAGCAGCAGTTTATTTTTGGATTCGGTCTTGTCAGATGAAATGTTGTCTCCTCACCTTTGTTCTGATCATTTCCCCATAATCTCCAAGGTCCCTTTCAACTGCTACCATGATTGTACATAGCCCTATGCTTCTCATATTATTTTCTGTTAGAAAAATTACAATTTGGCCCTGTTCATATTTGCCAATTCCCCTGAGTGTAAATGGTGAACAAAGGCCCCGCTTCACATTTCACCAAAAAAATTGCAAATTATATAATTGTTATGCAACAGATGGCATCTAGTTACCACAGTGGAAACTGTTGCTGCACCAGACAGTCTTTAGCTCACCAGCAGGTGACAGCCCATCTATCTGTCCTCATGGTGTCCCTTCAGGTTGTCTCCCCACCCACACAGAGTTCTCCCAACCCCCACTCGCTCACATGCCCTGGCAGGTCCCCATGGTCAAGCACTATATGAGTTGTCAGGTGGTGACAATCCCCTTCAGCTGCTAGATCTCCTGCCAATCCCATCTCCAATACAAACCAGGTCTCAATTCCATTTGTTAGAGAATTGAAAGAAAAAAAAAGAAGGCACATCTATTTTCAATACAGCTCTTATATTGACTGTGTTTGAAGTGGATTTGGAATCTCCCCTGACCCACGCCTCCATGTGTGTTCCTTGGTTTGCCCAGTAGTGGTTCACTGCTTACTACAGCCATACAAATAGATTGATTGTCTGCTACTAAACAGAGGCTACTGAAGAAACCACACTACTGACTGGGTCCACCAGTGGGTCACTCAAGTGTTGCTGCAATGACCTCTGACCTCTGTTCTTCCCCAGGTCAGAGAGTAGCAGGCTGCAGGCTGAGTGCCAGCGTCTGGCTGGGGAGAGGAAGGAGACCATGGCCCTGGTGGGGAAGGATGTGTCTGATGACCCGTCACTGACCCAGCTCCAGGCGGAGAGAACTCAGCTGCAGAGTCACCTGCAGCGCTGCCTCTATGAGATCCAGCAGAGAGATCTGCACTGCCAGCAGCTCAACGCCAAGGTACTGAACACGCACGCACTCACAAAACAACACAAATCAGCTCTGCAACCAAAGTGCTGAACACAGAAACCAACGCACAGGTATTGAATCAGTTTCCACTAAGTTCACCATACTCAACACAGATCTTCTCTCCTCCCAACCGCTCCTCTGTCCTCTCCTCATCTCCCTATCTCAGCTGCAGCAGGTGGTGGAGGAGAAAGGGGGTGTGTCGGCCCAGCTGAGGGCAGTGTCTCAGACGCTGAGAGACACCCAGAACCGCTGCTATTGGCTGGAGAACCAGGCCCTGCCTAACCAGCACCACCAGGGCCTTGCAAAGGTAGAAAGTCGTGTGTGTGTGTGTGTGTCTTAGGCTTGTCTGGTGTCTGAATGACTATTGTGTGTTTGTGTGTGTTTGTCTGGTATCTGTGTCTGACTGTGTGTATATCCTTGTCCGTGTGTGTTTTAATGAATAGTAGCCTGGATGTACTCTGTGTCAGTAGGTTACTATATTTATGTTTGCATATAACGTTGGACACATGCTCATCCTACTGAAGTGAATCAGCTCAAATGTCCTGCTGTTTGCTCTCCCGTCCAGCAGGGGGCGGTGTCTGTAGAAGTGGCTCCGGGAGCTCCCCAGGAGAGGAGCAGTGCTGTGGTAGACATGGAAGCACTGGAGGCCGGCGAGCTCAGGACCAGGTGACTCTCTGTCCCTTCGTCTGTCTCTCTCTCAAACTCTCTCTCGCTCTCTCACTTTCTTGGTATGTTTTGCTCTCTCTCTCTATTATGTTCTCTCTTTCTTTCTCTCCCTTTTTCTCTCGCTCTCTGTGTCCATGCATGGTGAGCCTGTTTCCAGATCTGTTTGTGCTCTTGCCAACCATTGCTGTCAGTGTCAAGCCAAACAGTCTGCCAGTCTTCATATATATCAACAACCAATCAGTGACCTCTCATAAATACGGTTTCATAGTGAACATTGAGAATACCGTGATGCCAGACTGTTTGGCATGAAGGAGTGTCAGAATGACTACATTGTGTGTGTGTGTTGCAGGCTGGTGGAGGTGGAGCAGAGTGTGGTTCAGCTAAGTGAGAGTCTGGCTGAAGAGAGGACCAGGAGGGAAGCAGCCGAGGAAGCTCTGGGACTGGCTGAGGACAGAGCCAAGAGGTGACATGCACACACACACACACACTAATGCAGGGTTGAGACATGCCTAGGGGAGGGGTCTGGTCTGAGGAGGAGGATAATATGTATTCTGTAGTACTGGGATAGGTAAAGATTTTGCCACAACTGGACACACACACGCACAGCTATTCTCACACTATGTGTGGGTGCCAGTCTGTTTGAGTTACCATGCCAACTCATTGTCATGCCAAACAGCAGCCTAGCCTCACAGCATTCTCAACATTCACTACAGCCTTCAATGTCAACACCATCACTGACATTAGGGGAGACGGCAGGAAATGCAGCTAATAAACTTTAATTTGACCATTAATAACATACCCACTCTGTCTCTGTCTCTCACACTCTATCATGCTACCCAAACCGGACGCGTGTGCGAGCGTTGCAAAATAATAATGTTATTCAATCATTGCACCCACACTGCTCGCGCGCGCCAAAGAGCGTCTGCGTTGCCAGGCACTAAAATAGAAGTTGCTTCTATTTGTGACGCTGAACGCAATGCAAGTCCTGCCTCTCCCATCTCCTCATTGGCTTTTAGAAGCATATACCCACATGGGTGATTGAAATATGAACAGAGGTCGGTCGGTTGGTTGTGGTAATACATCTTATTATGAAAGTTAGTTGCCAATCGGCATATAAAGTCCAAAGAAGAAAAAGCCTGGAATGAGGATAGATGACTAGAAACAATTCGGTTGACCGTTTTATGTGTGGATTAATTGTCGGAGTAGAGGACCTTGTGCATTTCAGGTAAAATAACAACTCAATGTTTATATCCCAGGACAAATTAGCTAGCAACAGAAAGCTAGCTAAATAAGACAAATTAGCTAGTAACTGCTAGCTAGATAAATTGCCATAAATGTTTAATGCTTTTCGACCTGTCCCCAAATTAATATAATTGGTTCAGAGTTTGTTTTGATATTTCAACCTGTGTATCGGGATCGTGTGGAGGGACAAAATCGATTTGCGCACAATGGCGCATGGTGTAATACACACACAAATGCACTTAGAGACTATTCTCATTGACAAATATTTAAGGAGAGGCAGCATGACAAGATTTCAATTTACATAATATGTACATCAACTTTTCAATTTACGTTACAAGCTTGCCTTACCTCTCGTTGAGACTGGCAACGTGACATTCTTGCTCTCCAAATTCTCTGTAAATATCAGTATGGCAACAGCCACTGACTAGCCAGTAAGCTTTGAAACTATTCAACAATGCAAGCAACTCTTCCTCTAAAATATATTAACTACGCTCTTGAATAATGCAACCAAACCGTATCACGCTCTTGAATAATGCAACCAAACCATATCACGCTCTTGAATAATGCAACCAAACCATATCACGCTCTTGAATAATGCAACCAAACCATATCACGCTCTTGAATAATGCAACCAAACCATATCACGCTCTTGAATAATGCAACCAAACCGTATCACGCTCTTGAATAATGCAACCAAACCATATCACGCTCTTGAATAATGCAACCAAACCATATCACGCTCTTGAATAATGCAACCAAACCGTATCACGCTCTTGAATAATGCAACCAAACCCTATCACGCTCTTGAATAATGCAACCAAACCATATCACGCTCTTGAATAATGCAACCAAACCATATCACGCTCTTGAATAATGCAACCAAACCATATCACGCTCTTGAATAATGCAACCAAACCATATCACGCTCTTGAATAATGCAACCAAACCATATCACGCTCTTGAATAATGCAACCAAACCGTATCACGCTCTTGAATAATGCAACCAAACCGTATCACGCTCTTGAATAATGCAACCAAACCATATCACGCTCTTGAATAATGCAACCAAACCGTATCACGCTCTTGAATAATGCAACCAAACCGTATCACGCTCTTGAATAATGCAACCAAACCGTATCACGCTCTTGAATAATGCAACCAAACCCTATTACACTCTTGAATAATGCAACCAAACCCTATTACACTCTTGAATAATGCAACCAAACCCTATTACACTCTTGAATAATGCAACCAAACCGTATCACACTCTTGAATAATGCAACCAAACCGTATCACACTCTTGAATAATGCAACCAAACCCTATTACACTCTTGAATAATGCAACCAAACCGTATCACACTCTTGAATAATGCAACCAAACCGTATCACACTCTTGAATAATGCAACCAAACCCTATTACACTCTTGAATAATGCAACCAAACCCTATTACACTCTTGAATAATGCAACCAAACCGTATCACACTCTTGAATAATGCAACCAAACTGTATCACACTCTTGAATAATGCAACCAAACCCTATTACACTCTTGAATAATGCAACCAAACTGTATCACACTCTTGAATAATGCAACCAAACCCTATTACACTCTTGAATAATGCAACCAAACTAGCTAAACTTAGCTTGCAAAGATGTAGCTTGCAATGGGGAGCAGGTAGCCCAGCGTTTAAGGGCGTTGTGCAGGTAACCGAGCGTTTGCTGGTTCGAATCCCAGAACCGACTAGGTGAAAGAAATCTGCTAGTGTGCCCTTAACCCTAACTGCTCATGAAAGTCGCTCTGGATAAAAAAAGTAAGACAATAATACAGCTAGTCAGCTATGCTAGCTCGTAACGTTAGCATATCAAACGTTAACGTTTACCCCTCTCATACGAAAAGTATAGTTTCAGCATATTAAAGTCACCTTTCAACAAACCAGGCTTCATTTTATCAATATCGTGGAAGTTATTATATGTGGTAAATGCAAAATTGCGACTGAGTACTTTGATAAATCCCCTAGTGAGTTGATCAGCTCCTTGCCTGGATGTTGGCTCAGAGCAGCCAAGGGAGGAAAAACAGTGTTGAGCATCACTTTCTTAAATATACAGCCATCATTTCAGAATGTAGCAGGCTGTTACTGCAGTTTCAGGTGAAAACTCAATAAACTATACATTGAAAATGCTGTTTACACTGTCCTGCTTAGAGGGGTGCAGCTGTGGGGTGAGTGCTGTGCGTGAACTCCGGAGGTATCGTTTGAGACTTGAGAAATACTTAACTTTACATTACAGTAATGTCTCTCGAGAATCAATACCTCTCGAGAATCAATACCTCTCGAGAATCTCTAGAAATTCTTCTTAATTCTGGTGAATAAGAATAGACCCTTAGCTCCTACTCTCGAGAATCTTTCAAAATGATTCTTAATTCTCATCAATGAGAAAAGACCCTTTCTCTTTGGCACATGTTCCTACTTTCTGACACAGGTGCTTTTTAAATAGACCGGTCAGTAGTTGTTATGCTGGTAACGGTTCATGATGATTTGATGATGATGTAGTTTTGGTTGTTGTTGCAGAAGCACATGAATAAAGTAATTTGATGCTGTATGTGGATACTATGAAAGTGAACTGTGTGATCGGGTGTATTCATTCCGCCGATGAATTGAATTCACACACACACTTAGTAGTAAAGGCGTCTCTTTCCTCTCCAGCGTTGACTCCAGTCCATCCAGGACGACCCAGAGAGACTTCAGCATCCAGCTGGATACAGAGGAGGAGTGGGAGGCCCTCATCCTCAACCCCAACGAACCCCTGGTCACACGCAAGGTCAGTGTTACTCACAAAACTTAAATTAGTCGATGTCTTGCAATCCTGTGGAAAGTTATTTGGCATAATTTTAAAAGTCCCCATTCAAATCGGTCTGATTAAACCAGGGATGTTTGTTTCTTTGCATGAGCTGCATCTCAATCCAATTCATTTTTATTTTTTTTGCCACCGTGGCCAATCGGTGTAACTGCTAAACTGCTTGCTGTACACTGTTTTGTGTGATTATACACATGGATTGGATTGTGGGTTTACTAACGTGTTAGTTCTAGGTTGACGTTAACCTTAATATGGTGACAATAATGAAGGCTGAGTAGCGGTTTGGCTTGGAGACGTTTTTTTGTTGTTGCACCTGGTCACAGACCACTGTTATGCACTGAAGTCCACAAGCGAAGGGAACAGGTGAGAGGAGGAGTGCCTGTAGATGCCAGAAGGAAAGTGTTTGATGCTGTATGTGGATACTATGAAAGTGAACTGTGTGATCGGGTGTATTCATTCCGCCGATTCTGTTTCAAAACGTTTCTTAATAAATGGAAGCAAATATGGGCCTCCTGAGTGGCGCAGTGGTCTAAGGGACTGCATCGCAGTGCTAGCTGTGCCACTAGAGATTCTGGGTTAGAGTCCAGGCTCTGTCGTAGCCGACCGCGACCGGGAAACCCATGGGGCGGCACACAATTGGCCCAGCGTCGTCCGGGTTAGGGGAGGGTTTGGCCGGCAGGGATCGACCTTCGCCTCTCCCGAGTCCCTACGGGAGTTGCAGCGATGAGACAGGACTGTAACTACCAATTGGAAACCACGAAATTGGGGAGAAAACGGTAAAAAAAAAGAAAAGGAAAAAAAATGGAAGCAAATGAAATGGGGAGAGACTTTGTCCAAAGAAAATATATTTTTCCATTTTGCAACTAATTGATTACACCCCAGATCGGCTAAACGCAGGCAGGTGTGTTCAAGGCTGCATTGCTTGCTGTACACTGTTTTGTGTGATTATATGCAGCCTGTCTGTCATTTTGATTACCAAAATTTGTCTCTCGACCTGTGCAACTACATTATAAACTTTCATTTGTAGGCTAGGAGGGTGTAGCAACATCATGATACATATACGGCAAAGTTGAGTATCTTGTAGGAGCCTAAATCTATGGATGTTACATTTAGCTGGGTGAATAGAATATGAATGACATCATCCATTATGATGTAATAGAAATAAGGCCATGCACCAAAA
Source organism: Oncorhynchus kisutch (assembly GCF_002021735.2). NCBI lineage: Eukaryota > Metazoa > Chordata > Actinopteri > Salmoniformes > Salmonidae > Oncorhynchus > Oncorhynchus kisutch. Next base: position 23,860 of record NW_022264435.1, read on the forward strand.
AACAACATCCTCCCTAATCTTAAACGGCACCGGCCGCCACCGATGCAGAACTACCTGGTCCCAGATCTGTTTGTGCTCTTGTCAGCATAAGGCATAAATCATAAAGCATAAATCATGTTGGGGCTGGTTTAGATATTGAATTCAACTAATGTAAAAAGAATCAAGCTGAAATGTGTGTTTTTTGACATGTGCATCCTCATTCTACTATGTGCTCTGGCCAACTCCATTACTGTCATTGCAAGGCAAACTTGTTTGGCATGACAAGGAGTTGACCTGATGGCACAAGCAGACTGGCACTCAGGCTAGGACTGTTCTTCTTGACCAATGGCAACCAATATGATTACCAATGCCTGTTTGACGAACGACTCTCCCTCTCCTCTCCTAACCAGGTGAAAGGCGGGATGCTGGCCTGCAGGCGCTGGCTTCGGGGGCGGAGCCTGTACTGCTCCAAGCTGCTGACATCACGGGCCCGCTCGCGCTACCTCTTCCTTGGCTACCTGCTGATTCTGCACGTGGCTGTCCTCATGTGCCTCACCGGCGCCCTCTAGTGCTGTGGGGTGAAAACAATCACAAATTGCAGATAGAAATATAATTTATAGAGCAGACTGAGGCACGTTTCCTCCATGACAAAGACAGTTTGTTCTGCGCAATGTTTTTCTATGTAGTTCACTTGACGCTGGGGGTGTTAACATTGCAGATACAAATGTCATGTGTAGACAAGACACCATGGCCCGTTTCCTCCACGACAAAGAGGAATGTCTGTTCTACTCCATTTCGAGGTAGTTAACCATGTCTTTTTCCCCTGGAATGTTATTCCACCTTTCAGAATAAGCTGCAGGTTTTTGTCTAGTATCCAGAGTTTTCATAAGAGTGAGGGCTTTTGGGGTGTGTCTCAAGTCTTGTGGCTTCTTCGCCTCGCCTCCTACCCTTGGTTCTCACTGGTCTGAAAAGAAAATGGACAGCTGAAAGTGGGTCCTTTGGTTAGATCCTACCTTCTTGTTTTCACCCATTTTTTTGTCAGATCAGTACAGATGGAGGCGAGAGGAAGAAGACTGTTATTGACTATTAAGACTCAGCTTTTGGAGTGTCTCAGGAGAAAGTGCCGTTTCGATCCTGTCGATCCATGTGTTAAAGCCTGAGACGGAACAGAAAGCCATATCCACATCTATATGAACGCTAGCCTAAGACGTGCGTACGTACGTGTGTGTGTGTGTGTGTGTGTGTTTGAAACACATTTGTGTGCGCAGGTGTGTGTGTTCATTTGCACGTGTACAAGAAATAAACACTAGTCCACTGTAACCTCATTTAGATTCACCTTGGAGAACAAAGACTGGTGTAAGTCTAAGATGATTCATCAACAACATGATGGAACTGCCCCACTCAGACTGATGCTGATGTCTGGCAAGACACAGATACGGTATTTCAGGAGAGAAGGGTGGGAAAAGCCAATAGTACTATTTCTGCAAAGATGCCTATGTAATTGCACTGCTGCTCAACCCTTCTCCCCAATACCAAACCCACTGTGTGCTCAACCTGGCACTACCAGGCCATGGCATAATGTTCCCTTTGGCACCCCCTGGTGTCTCCTGGGTAATAACTGTCTCATGGTGGCCTTGGCACAATTCTAAGGTCTATTCTATAGCTGCTGCATTCAAAGCTATGCACTAAAAATCAGGGGGTGTTTTTTTCCCTTCTCTCCTTCAGCAAAGATATTCAACATAATGTAGGGCCAGGAGTTTTATCTGACCACGTGTCCTGATAAGGAAATACTGATCTGGACCCTAGTAATAGGATCTAACTGGCCCCTAGTAATAGGATCTAACTGGACCCTAGTAATAGGATCTAACTGGACCCTAGTAATAGGATCTAACTGGACCCTAGTAATAGGATCTATCTGCACCCTAGTAATAGGATCTATCTGCACCCTAGTAATAGGATCTAACTGGCCCCTAGTAATAGGATCTAACTGGAACCTAGTAATAGGATCTATCTGCACCCTAGTAATAGGATCTAACTGGCCCCTAGTAATATGATCTAACTGGCCCCTAGTAATAGGATCTAACTGGAACCTAGTAATAGGATCTATCTGCACCCTAGTAATAGGATCTAACTGGCCCCTAGTAATATGATCTAACTGGCCCCTAGTAATAGGATCTAACTGGCCCCTAGTAATAGGATCTAACTGGCCCCTAGTAATAGGATCTAACTGGACCCTAGTAATAGGATCTAACTGGCCCCTAGTAATAGGATCTAACTGGCCCCTAGTAATAGGATCTAACTGGCCCCTAGTAATAGGATCTAACTGGCCCCTAGTAATAGGATCTAACTGGCCCCTAGTAATAGGATCTAACTGGCCCCTAGTAATAGGATCTACTGGACCTTAGTAATTGGATCTATCTGGAACCTAAAGGTTTTACCTTGTCAGATCACATGGTCTGAAGAATATCTTCCTACCTGTTTGTGAGCATGTACCCTGGTAAGTGTGTAAGTAAGATGTTGTATTTAAGGGTGGAGTGTAAAAGGGTGCGAGTGTGCACCCTTGAAAGTCTACTGTGTGTATTTATGTATCTGTATTTGTTGCTCTGTGCCCCCCAATGCTCTGTTGTTCACTGTACATTTCTACTTCATCTGTTGATTGATTACATGCTGATTTAATCACTTGATTGATAGTGCAGGGTGGCAATTCACAAAGCAGGAGACAATATGTCAGCCATCTTGCTTTGAGACAATTTGGGATATAATTCGTATTTCTCTGGTTCATATCTCATCTGTTTCAAGTTTAGCATGGGAAGTACTGAGAGAATGTCATACTTATAACAAGTGTGTTTTACCTCTCTGCACTAGGAAATATGAAGCCTGACTGACAAGCTGTTTGTTTGTGCCATCATGCCAACTCTTTCTCACTCATTGTTATACCAAACACGTTTGGCTTGACAATGAGCAATGGAGTTGGCCAGAACACAAACCGATTTGGGACCAGGATAGGAAATCTGGTGTTTCAGAATATTTACGGTAGTTAGCCAGCTGAGCTAAAAACATTGCTCCTGCTTTGTGGGATACCACCATAGAGAATGATAGAGGCCTCTAGTGGCCAAAAGGCTGTATTAGCATGGGCAGCGCCACTGAGGGCTTCCACCAATTTTAATGTAGTCAACTGGGTTGGACTTCCAACTTCATTGGCTGATCCCTCCTGGTAACCCTGTTGGAGTCATGTCCAACCGGGTCATTAGGAGGGATCAGCTAATCGTGAAGAAGAAGATTGACTACTTCAATGACACTGCCCATGCTGTCAGACGCTGTAATGGCACAGATACAAAGATAATGGATACCACCCTGTTCTAACGTTGGTGTTGTGGTGCCGTGGTCCTGATGGCCTGTAGATGAGTCCTCTATCTATCTCTATGGATACCACCCTGTTCTAACGTTGGTGTTATGGTACCGTGGTCCTGATGGTCTGTATAGATGAGTCCTCTATCTATCTCTATGGATACCACCCTGTTCTAACGTTGGTGTTGTGGTACCGTGGTCCTGATGGTCTGTATAGATGAGTCCTCTATCTATCTCTATGGATACCACCCTGTTCTAACGTTGGTGTTGTGGTCCTGATGGTCTGTATAGATGGTGTGATTGAGGAAAGGATGACAAAATACATCTATTTATAAGAGGAAATGCTACTGAGTGAAACCGAAATGTCATATTTTCTAAATAGGCTCTATTTTTTTGAAGTGAAATCGTTTGGACAGCAATACTATCCTATCCAGGCATGAATGGGTTCAATACCTTGAGGTTGACTTTCACGAAGAAAGGAATTTTAATAAATCTGTTTGAAAAATACAACTCAAGTTACCTGTTTTTGATGGTTGTGTGTGGACGTGAAGTCCCCACATAAATAGTAAACTAACAACAAAGATTTGACCAACTGGGGACATTTTGTTTGTCCCCGCAAGGACAAATGCTATTTCTAGGGGGTTTAGGGTTAAGGTTAGAATTAGTGGTAGGGTTAGGGAAAATAGGATTTTGAATGGGACTGAATTCTTTGTCCCCACAAGCGTAGTTATACAAGACTGCTGTATTCAAAGCTATGCACTAAAACTCCCAATTGTATGCATCTCATTTCACATCAGGGTTTCCCCCCCCCCTTCTCTCCTTCAGCAAAGATATTCAACATAATGTAGGGCCAGGAGTTTTATCTGACCACGTGTCCTGATAAGGAAATACTGATCTGGACCCTAGTAATAGGATCTAACTGGCCCCTAGTAATAGGATCTAACTGGGCCCTAGTAATAGGATCTAACTGGGCCCTAGTAATAGGATCTAACTGACCCTAGTAATAGGATCTAACTGGGCCCTAGTAATAGGATCTAACTGGGCCCTAGTAATAGGATCTAAACTGGGCCCTAGTAATAGGATCTATCTGGACCCTAGTAATAGGATCTATCTGGACCCTAGTAATAGGATCTATCTGGACCCTAGTAATAGGATCTATCTGGACCCTAGTAATAGGATCTATCTGGACCCTAGTAATAGGATCTATCTGGACCCCTAGTAATAGGATCTATCTGGACCCTAGTAATAGGATCTAACTGGACCCTAGTAATAGGATCTAACTGGGCCCTAGTAATAGGATCTAACTGGGCCCTAGTAATAGGATCTAACTGGGCCCTAGTAATAGGATCTAACTGGGCCCTAGTAATAGGATCTAACTGGACCCTAGTAATAGGATCTAACTGGACCCTAGTAATAGGATCTAACTGGAACCTAGACTTTTTCCTGGTCAAGTTGCATGGTCAGAAAAACCTACTAGCTGTTTCATATTTAGCATGGGAGGTAGTGAGAGAATGTCATACTAATAACAAGAATGTCATACTTAGGGCTTGCACCACTAAAGTACCACAGATGGATGACATCTCCCTTTGCTCCAGAGTTGATGTTTTCTGGGAGCTCAGTGAACCCTGCACTCCTCAGGCCATCTTTCATTCCATCATTGAATGAGAACTGGACTCTGGTGATGGGTTCTTCATTGCCCTTTTTGTACCACATGTCAACTCAGGTGGTGGATGAATTGCCTTGGTTGAGGTTACATCCATCATGTGAAAGCCTTGGCCACGAAGCTGTTGTTCCCTTTTAGAGTCAGTGGAGATTGCAATTTCTGTGATGTATTTCGAAGCCATTTTGGGTAGTTGGCGACAAGTGTCTGTAAAGTAAGAATCAATAGTGAAATTGGTCAACACCTCATATGATGCAAGAAACAACACTAAATACACCAAAGACCAGAACATTTGATAAGTATAAAATATGAAAGAATTGACGGCTAGCTTTTTAAAGAATTTTCTCCAGCTGTTCTAAAGGGGAAACATTAAAATGATGACTTCA